>NC_080087.1:87604643-87877143 GCF_950005125.1 Chionomys nivalis
TACACGGACAGCCTGCCGCCTCATCCTTAACCAGGCAGGGACAGTATGGAGCTATTTACGTTGGCTCCAAGAGGGCTGCTTCTGAGTGAGTGACAGATGTCCATGCCAGAAGGGGGGCGTGCTGGTGCTCTTTGGGTGTATAAAGGGTAGTCTCTAAAGAGACTTAGCCTCCTGCCAGCCGCCACTTCTGCAAATTTGCCATTTCTATGAAAAATGGAAATGTTACCCTGTGTACAAAAATACACTGTGTTCATAGGACAGCATAACACCAGAGCTGCGCTACGTGGGAAAGCCACTTTGTGTCTTCAGGGCAGGTAACCTGGGGTGACAGAGGACTCCTGTCAGAGGCCACTTTCCTTTCCTTTTTCCCCTTGAGCATCCTAGCAGTGGCTTCTTCTGCCCCTGGCAAGGCCACCAAAAACAGGAATGCTACTACTTGGGAAAGTTTTCTTAATCTGTATTGCCCCCCCCCCTCCTTTCCTCTGGGTTTGTATTCCTGGAGATCTAGTTCACCAAGATGGGCTGGAAAATGCCAGAAGGGACTTCCGTGCAGCTACCTCATTTCATGCAAAATCATGCAGAAGCCGCCATTTCCCCCCCATGTTTCTGCTTTCTTCACTCGGACTCTGTTCCGGATTTGTTCCCAAGTGTTTACTCCACATCTTTATGAGGAATTGTGACTCCACCTCCCTTGACGTAAAGACTGGCCAAGCAAATACAAATAAGAAGTGAGCTTTGCACAGCTGGTGGGGTTGTGTTGTCAGAGTTGTTTGTTTGTTTGCTTGCTTATCGTGGCTTCCTAAGCTTTTCCACTTCTTTAAGAAATGAAAGAAACCCTACCCACTGGGTGTAGACAAATCTAAACCAGCTTGGGACATGAAAAACCTCACTTTGCCTTATTTATCCCTTGCTTTTAAGTGACCAGTACTATTTGCAAGGTATTATTCAGTAAATGCACATTTTGAAGACAAACGGCAGCAACATAACAGAAACCAATAGCAGGCACCCTGAGAACACTGCTTATTAAGTCCAACTCTGGACTGACTTCCAAAAGTTGGCATGTAGTAGTTTTCAGTGAGGCGCCAGCATCTTCAAGAAACACAAAACAAAAAGCACGATTTTCCCATCCTTTGCAAAAAAAAAAAAAAAAAAATTAATTTATTTATTTTACATTTTTTTTAACCCTTCTTCTGATGCCAAGGTCCAGTTGAAAACAACAAAAGCCAGCAGGCCCCATTTCTGGTTTGGGTCGACACAGAAGATTCTCATCTGGTCCTGATCGTTTAGTTATTATGTCCCTGCGAGCACACTGGCTGAGTGTGGAGGGTGCCGTGTGTGCCAAACCCGAGTCGGCTCCCTACGGGACTGATGGTGTCCTGGAGTCTGAAGTTCAACATCTCCTCTTGCACGTGGTACAGACTCGCACCCCCACCTACTTTGTGAAATCATATTATTCTAATGAGGATGCAAATGAGAGGGGGAGCGGGTGGGGAACGGCACCAGCTGAGTGGCTTGTCAGAAAGGCTTTCCTGGGGAGGGGTGGCTGAGCCCAGCTCCTTCTTCGGCGGCAGCGTTTGCTGGGGGACTTGCATTGGGTGGCGCATAGCCAAGTCTGAAGGAGACACATCTTCATTGATGTTCCCATTGTTGCATGTTCTTATTCACGGTATTTAAACAACTCATGCAGGTTTTGACAGCTCTCCCCTTTTGGAATTTATGCGAGTCTTTTATTTTGGTGATTTCTCTTGAAGACCCACGGTCCTGGGGGCAGAGGACGATGGCAGGCTTGTGTGTGGCATACCTGGAGTGCCTCCCCCCCCATCCTGGTGCAAGTCAGTGTGGGGCTGAAGCATTTGTCACAGGGGGACGGGAGAAAGAGCTGGGGCTCTGGGTTAGTCTGCTGGGCTCCTAAGCTACTCTTTAGAGAAGGGGACAGAGAGAGAACAGGAATAGAAAGAGATTCGCCTGGGGACCTGTGCACAGATAACTCTCATTATGTCTCAAAATGATTCCCAGCCCTTTGTGGCCTTGGGCTTTTATTTTCCTTGTAATAGGTTAGGAGTCCCATGCTATGTCCCCGTCACCGAGAGGTGGTTGTTATGGGCCACCTGAGGTCTGATTATTAAAATCCTTACAAGAGCTTTACCTGGGTCCTCCCCTGCCCAGACAGAGACAGACAATAGGGCTGAGAGATCACTGGCGCTCATCTGCCGCCTGTCTTCGACGGCACCTTTTCAGGGTGGACCCAACTGATTTGAGGTCCTCTGTGAATACCGGATCTGTCAGACATGTAGCAAGGTAGGCTCAAAAAATAAAGCTAAGTATGACCCAGAATAAAATAGCAGCTTTCTGTGGCATGTGAGACCTGTGAGGGCTGCAGAGAATACATGAAGAGTACAGGGGACAGTATCGGTGTGGAGCTCACCTCGTGAGGGAGTCTGGTCCCAGGGGAAGGCGAGGACCCCAGCCTCCTCTGAGCCTTTGCAACACAGGAAGATTCGTGCATTTCCTTAATAAGATGTTAATTTTCGGTTGCATGCCATTAGATTGCAACACATTTTTTAAGGAAAGATGTTATCTTTGTGAAGTTGACTTATTTGCAAACTTAACATAAGCTTTCAAACCCACAGAAAATATGGCAGTGTGTTTATATTTAAAATAGATTAAAAAAATCCAGCGAGTTACTGTGAATTCACTTACCACCCAATAATATATGGATAAAAATAATTTATGCTCCTATTTTAATTAAAAGCAAATCATTTTTATAAAGCAATAGGAGCTGAGTCTAGTGGTTAGATCAGGAAGTGGGAGGAGAGACTCTTAGCTTGCTTCTTGGCTTGGGTAGAGATGGTCTGCATGTTTGGGGACAGACTCTTAACCCTGCCTCATTGCTCTTTGCAAACCCAGACTACAGTGTGATTCTACCCAGATCACACAATGAAAGGTTGCTAAACAAAGGTACTTTATGCAGTTAAATTCTGACCTCAGTCTGAAAGGTTGGTGGTGGATCCCTAGGACAGAGAGATTGGGGTAGTAATAACCCCACGTAAATACAAATAATCGAGAGACGGAGCAGCAACATGTGTGTTGGGTATTTTCCATTGCCAGTGGAACCCATCCAAAGCACGTGGCCAGAAACGTGCTTGGACCAACTCTGATCTCCGTGACTGATTCATGTCCCAAGTTCAAGGTAGGAAATAAAATCAAAAGTGGGTGGTCTGGATAGAGAAATCAGTCGCAAGAGATATAACTGGAGGTTCCTCGCCAACCCACAAGTTCCTGAATAATCACTCTGAGGCTTAATATTAATTGCAAACAGTTGGCATATTAGCTCAAGCTTATTATAACTAGCACGTACATTTAAATTAACCCATTTCTATTTTTCTGTATTTTTAACCATGAGCCTCGTGGCTTGTTACCTCCTGTCTTGCTTCTCTGGTGACTGCTGGCATCTTCCCCGACCCTGCCTTCTTGCTCCCTGTATACAGTTTGACTTTCTCGTCTAGCTATGTTCTGTCCTGCCGTAGGCAAATGCAGCTTCTTTATTAACCAATGGTAACAAAACATATTTACAGCATACAGAGGGGCACCCCACATCAAAGAGATCCTCAACCCACAGCCTCAGACTCCGTATTCACTCAAGGAGTGTGTGGTGAGCCTGCTCAGTGTGGGCTCAACAGCCAGAAAGACTCTCTTAGAAAGGAGACTATGATTGGACCCTGAGCAGTGCTGAATCTCTAGATCAGTTTTGGACCAATTTTGGGGGTACAGACAAAGTGCAAAGAACTGTCTCCATCTTCCAGGGAGTCCAGGTCCACGGGTGCACCAAAGCAAGGGGTGGCCCTGGGTGTTGAATGACAGCTAGGTGCAGCAGCTTGTAGGTAAGTTTTAACTCACTAGATGCAGTCAGTGGGGAGTTCAAAGCAGACCTGACCTATGAGCTAAATCCGTCGCTCTTGTACTTGGTGGTTTCGTGTGTCAGCTTCACACAAGCTAAAGTCATCAGAGGAAGGAGACTCAGCTGAGGAAATGCCTCCTTGAGATCCAGCTACGAGGCCTTCTATCATTTAGTGATTGATGTGGGCACCACCATGGTGGCTGGTGCCACCCCTGGGCTGCTAGTCCTGGCTTCTATAAGAAGGTAGGTTGAGCAAGCCCTGGGAAGCAAACCAGTAAGCAGCACTTCTCTATGGCCTCTACATCAGCTCCTGCTTCTGGGACCCTGCCTTGTTTGAGTTCCTATCCTGACTTCCTTCAGCGGTGAACCGCAATGTGGATGTGTGAACCAAACAAACCCTTTCCTCCCCAACTTGTTTTTTGGTCATGGTGTTCCATTGCAGTGCTAGAAACCCAACTAAGACAACTCTGCAGTCATCAGGTTGAAGTGGTCAGTGTGGGCCGAGGCACAGAATGTGGCATCTGAAAACTGAGTTTGAACCACGTGTGCATAGTCTCTCAGCCTGAGTAGTTTGTCAAGAGTTGTCTCTACAGAGACCAACATTGGAGCACTGGACTGAAGTCTCACGATCCAAAGGAGGAGCAGAAGGAGAGAGAGCACGAGCAAGGAACTCAGGACCGCGAGGGGTGCACCCACACACTGAGGCAAAGGGGATGTTCTATCGGGAACTCACCAAGGCCAGCTGGCCGAAGTCTCAAAAAGCATGGGACAAAACCGGTCTCGCTGAACATAACGGACAATGAGGACTACTGAGAACTGCAGAACAATGGCAATGAGTTTTTGATCCTAGTGCACGTAATGGCTTAGTGGGAGCCCAGGTAGTTTGGATGCTCACCTTAATAGACCTGGATGGAGGTGGGTGGTCCTTGGACCTCCCACAGGGCAGAGAAACCTGCTTGCTCTTTGGGCTGAGGAGGGAGGAAGACTTGATTGGGGGAGGGGGGAATGGGAGGTGGTGGTGGGGAAGAGGCAGAAATCTTTAATAATTAAATAAATTAATTAATTAAAAAAAAGAGTTGTCTCTAGATGTAGGACATCCTGATGTTAAAACAAGAGATGTGAGAATCTACGAGCTACACTACAAAGCACAGCCCATGAGTGTAGCTGAATTGTTCTGCTCTTTGACTTGTCACTTGGGAGAAGCCTTTGGTTTTTTTGTTTGTTTTATTTTGTTTGTTTCCTCAAGACAGGATCTCTCCCTGTAGCTCAGACTGGCCTTGAATTCGTGATCTTTTTTTCTCAGTCTCTGGTGCCTGGCTAAGAGGAAGACTTTGTGTGTGCCCCCCCACACACATACACCAAAAGCAGGGGGATTGGTTTTCTTCCAGAACTCTGAAAGACATCCCACCCCCCCGCAACAACAGACTCTCAGCCGCTACTGAGGAGGCATGGCACTTGCGGCTCTTGATCCCTACTTCAGGAATTAACTGGAAATTACTAGCGGGGGCTGGAGAGGTAGCTCACTGGCTAAGAGCCCTTACTCTTCTTGCAAATAATCCAGATTTGATTCCCAGCGCTCATGCATTTCACAAGCATCTGTAATTCTAGTTCCAGGGGATCTGGTGCCCTCTTCTGACTTCCATGGGCACCACACTCGCGCAGTGTATATACAGACAGGCGTGCAAAACACTCATGCTCATCATGAAAATTAAGTAAATGTTTTTGAGAAGGAGTTGCTAGTGTTTTAGCTTTAGTTCAGACAGTAATTATGAAAGCACCGAGGGCCCACGGTTTGAGTTTAGCCCAACCTGCATTATCAGAAGGTTCATTTACTCAGGAGTTTGAATAAGTATTCTAAATGCCCTGTCCCTCAGTTTATTCCTTGGTAAAATGGATATCGTGCTGTCTGCCTAAAACCACTGTGAAAAACACTTGAAGAGAGATGTTTACAAATTATTATTATTAGTCATGCCCTAAATAATTCAGGCATGTAGGATGTCAGTGTGGATTAGAGTCCTCAGGAAATTTCATGGCAAAAGGAAAGAAATCCCTGGTCATGGATTTTCTAATTCCCGTTTTGGTCAAGCAGAGCTGGAATGTGCGTGTGTGTCTGTGTGTGTGTGTGTGTGTGTGTGTGTGTGTAGAGGGGGAAGGTCTTAAGTCTAACGAAGTGGAGAAGAGCCCTTTTAAAACTGTGTATAAGTCTCCTCCCAAAGGCTCATCTGGCGGAGACTTGATCCCCAGCTGGTATGTCCAGGTGGCTGCACTGTAATTCTCTGACTTCACCCCTGGCTTAGTCCACACTGGGGCTGTGCGGAGATGGAAGGTCTCTCAGGAGGGCCCTTCTTCTCCTTTCTCTCTCTGCTTCCTGATCACGAAGTTCCTGATCATGGAGTTCCTCCAAGCTGTCTCTTTTCACCATGATGCTGTCTCACCACAGCTCAAAAGCAAAAGAGCAAAGGGTGATGTGACTGTGACCTTTGAACCATGAGCAACACAAACCTTCCCAGCTTTGAGACAGGCCCATGTATTAATGCTCAGCTTTCCATGACTGTGGCAAAAACCTAAGGTGAGCAACTTATAAGGAGAGGATTTATTTTGGTTCTTAGTGTTAGAGGTTCTAGATCATAATCAGATGACTCCATTGATCTGCTCGGATGACCCCATTGTCCTGCTCAGATGACCCCATTGTCCTGCTCAGATGACCCCATTGTCCGCTCAGATGACCCCATTGTCCTGATTAAATGAACCCATTGTCCTGATCAGGAAAATCCATTGCTTTGAGGTCTGCATTCCATGGGTTCTAAACTGCTCAATTATGTGCCAGCCACAGGAAAAAAAAAATCCTCTGGGCCCATGTCCTGAAGGTCCCACCATTCTCCAATAGTGTCGTGTGGGGACCAATCCTTTAAATCAAAGACTTTGGGAAGCACTGAAGATGCAAACTATATGCCAGTTGCTGTGGCCTGCCTGTAATCCCAACACTTGGGTGGTGGAGGTTAAGAGTTCCAAGTCCTCCTTAGCTACATAGTAAGATTGAGGCCAACCTGGGCCTTATGAGACCCTTTCTCCAAACAACAAAAGTGAAGAAACAACAAAAAAACAGATTCTGATCTTTTATTCTGTTATCCCTCACAATCCTCACACTTAAGAACTAAAAAATTCCCCCTAATTTATTGCAAAATGCAGTGTTCTCCCTTCAAACAAGCTAGCATCCTTCAGTCATCCCCTGGGTTTTCTGTGGAGCGAGAGAGCAGGAAGGATACAGGAAACTTTACTCTGTGTTGGTGATAGTCACCGAATGGGCCATTGGTGACCAATGGCCTTTGTAGACTCAGAAGCATGAGCCTTTAGAAAGGTGGTGGTGCACACCTTTAATCCCAGCGCTTGCAAGGCAGAGGCAGGAGGATGTCTGTGAGTTCGAGGCCAGCCTGGTCTACAGAGTGAGTTCCAGCTAAGGCTGTTACATAGAGAAATCCTGCCTAGGAAAACAAAAACAAACAAACAAGCAAATAAATAAATAAATAGAGAAACAAACAAATAAACCCTTAAATGAAATGAGAGAGAGAGAGAGAGAGAGAGAGAGAGAGAGAGAGAGAGAGAGAACATCATAACACAGCTCGGTGCCAGGTATTTTTCCAGGGGTGTCATATGACCTAGCACAATTAATTTTCCAAATAATCCTATAGGCTAAGAGGCCATTATGAATCCCATGCAACAGAATGGTAAACTGAGGCAGAGAGAAGCTAAGTATCCTGGTACTGGATTCTGAGCCCATATCCCAGCTCTACAGGAAATAGATGGCAGAAATGGCTTCAAGCGCAGGCAGTCTGATTCCAGCAGTCGAGCTCTTGACTGTCAGGGGATAATGTCTCTTCAGAGATTCAGCATGACACAAGTGTACCCCTTTCTGTAGCAAAGGGCTAGGACACTCTTGTACCAAGCGCTTGCACCCCAGTGCTCTGCTTCTGACTGAAAACCAGGTGTAAATGCTCATGTCTGGAATCTCTGCTTTAGAGGTCACAGTTGCAGATGGCTCACCTAAGCTCCAGTGGTCTTTTTACCCATTCCATTCTCCGAGTATTTCAGAGAAACAGACAAGGCAGCCCAAATTGCCGGCTCCTCTGTGATCACTCGTCCTTTATCCAGGCTCACGACCCTTTCGCCAGGTTGTTGACTTCCAAACCGTGGTCACTGGCATTGTCTGAGGAAATTTCACATAGTTTAGTATAAAAAGAGAAAGGGAGTTTGGATACTCCCAAGATGCCTTCCCTTCTGTTTGAGCTGCGGGCGTCGTGATTTGGTTCTGCAGTGTACCCTCTGCAGAAAGCTCACGTGTTGAAAGCGGGTCCCCCATGGACTCTGGCCTCATCAACAGAATCATCTGCTGATAAGTTTACAGAGCACTGGTGGATCAGGAGGGTGTCAGAATTTTAGGGGGGTAGAGGGTCTCTGAAGTATGTATGTCTTTGTGCCTTTAAAGGGGCTATTTTATCTTTCCTTTTCTTTTTTTCCTATCTTTCCTCTCCCTCCCTTCCCTTCCTAGCTACCATGAAGTAAGCATCTCTACCAAGTTCCTGCTCTGTGAAGTTCCACCTCTCTGTGACTGAGATACAGCCCAGCCAACCGGGGACCGAAGACGGAGACTGTGAGCCAGACACAAATCTTTCTTTCTTTAGGTAGATTTCCCCGGGTGATTAGTCACAGCAATGGAAAGCTGACTGGCACAGCTAGAATCAGCTTTGGGGTTCGATATGCTAGGCTGGCAGAAACCCTGGTCAGAGGGTTTCTCTCGGTGGGGGGGGGTTGGCATTATCAATGTAAGATAGGCAAAGGATATCTCATGTATTCTGGTCCTGTTCCTACTTATATGCGCCAGGGCTCTCTTTTTCTCCCTCTTTACATTGCCGCATAATTCCCAGGGTTTATGTTGTATTTAGTTCACAACTTGTAATCTACGAGTCAAGGCAATCTCCCCCTCATCCCTTGAAAAAAGAGACTTTCAGAAAGACGACCTGAATTGGAATGTGGAGTGACTTCAAAGGTTACGGTCCCGAAGTCATTTCCATCCTCACAAAGCATTTGTTCTTTTAAGGGAACCAATATGTTTGTGTAACTGACGCAAAACAAGCTTGACTCTGAAAAGATTTAGCTTAATATCTGCCTATGCATTCCAGGGCCCGGCCGTCTGTGGGCTGCGCATTAACGGCCCTGGCGGTGGTACAGCTCGTCACGTATGATATCGGGCACACAAATGTGACGTGATGCCCGTGGACTCTTGAGGGTAATTCGATGTGCCAGGCAGCTCGATGGGCAGAGAAGCTTTAAACATAGTTGTCACAAGTGAGAAAGAGCGCGGGGTCGAAGGCAGACTGGAGCGGCAAGCAGCTTTGGAACCTGTCTCCAAGCCCTAATGAAAGTGTTAATTAGTGCATTGCAGAATTTAAGGAGGGAACAGCAGCTCTGCCAGTCCCCCCCCCCCCAGTGACACACTCCTCGTTAACCCTTTCTTTCTCTCGCCCTTCTTTCTCCAACCATCTTTTCTGTCTAGCCTAATTCATGAGGAGGGTGGCCTGGGGAATTGAGGGAAGGTTATTTTTGGGTGTGTTTGGGAGGGGTGGGCATTGGGAGGGCTTCGATGGTAAGAGAAGGCCTGTGGGGCACATTGCTGTCTGAAGTTTATGGGAATAAATACACATTTAATCTGTGTAATCATTAATCTTTCTTTATGCAGAAATGATTAGTAAATTGGGTTTTTAAACAACTGCTAAGTGTACACATTGGCATCATAGATTAACTTATTTCTGAAACACTTGATTTTTATCACTCTGCCTAATAATTTATCACCTGATTTATTGGGTGATATGATAAATCATGCGCTATTTATTGTTTATTCTATAAGGAGGGCAGTGATTCGTTAAGTGGTTGATGAAACCCAGCCTGTGCCGGGGGAAGTCTACCTTGCTGGCTCTGGTACTTGGCAGGCTAAATCTTCTACCAGGAGTGGGGTTTTCCCCAGTGGACTGTTGACTATGCTTAAACAGCTTTAATAACACAACCAGGCTTCGACTCTATCCAGATTCGTCCTGATAAGTGTGCTCTCTGTTGCAAGGATCTGAAGGGTGATGGCAGTGAGTCATCCCTTTAGATTCTCTTCCACAACAGTTCCGAGTGCTCCCTGGGCCCAGGAGGTATCTGGGTGTGCCAAGCTCAGGTGGCAGCATAGCTGAAGGCAGAGGGAGAGCCCAAACCAGAGATCTCTGACCACACATAGCAGCTTCCTAGGGTTGCCAGGAGCATAGCATGAGGAGTTCCTTGATGGATCAGTACCTAGACAGCTGGCTGGTCCCTGGTGGGTGGAGACTAGGTATTCCAGGGCTCTTCCAGACCTGGCAACTTGTCTTCCATTCTCTTTAGGTCTCTGTATCTGCCTAGCTCCCTGGCTGACTTGTTTCAGAAATATAACCCAATTCTCCATTGTACTTTATTCTTAGTACAAGTAGCACTGACAGCTGGCTGGGGACTCCCTGATGCACTAAACTCTGGGGGCCTGCCAGTCAGTCACCTCTGAGCACTCTGCCCTCCATCTTAGGAGGCTAGCTGCGGTATGTGGCGATGGTGCGGGGGGGGGCACAGCTGGTGTGAGTGCCCGTGTCTATAATCCCACTGCCGGATGAGGCAGGAGAATCCTGAGTTTGAGACCAGCCTTGGCTACATAATGAAACCCTTTCTTAAGGAAAACAAAAAGGAGTAAACAAACAAACAAAAGACATAGGAGTAAGCCTGGGTCTCCAGAGGCCATCCTCTTCCCAAAAGGACACAGGGAAAATGCCCCTGAAATGATGCATGCGAAATATACCCGTACGAAAAGGGGTGAAACCCACTCCTGTGCTGACCAGTTCTCGCCCTGTTAACTGTGTCAAATGTAGTTTTTTTCCAAGGCATGAGCCCCCTAATTGGTTATCCGATACCAAGAGTTTAGCCTGGAAATCATATGAGTAACACTAAACAAACTGAGGAAGTTGTATTTATATAGTTATGCATATATTATATTATATTATATTATATTATATTATATTATATTATATATACACATGTACATGTAACAATAATGATGAAAGAAAATTGGGTTGTGAATAAGAAAGGATGCAAGGAAAGAAGGAAAAGGAAGGGAAAAATGATACAATTTTTAATTAAAAAATAAAATGAAATAAAAACATAATAACATTTCAAGATGTGTAGGATGTGTTCCTGTGCCCTGGTTCGAGCCCTACCTGAAGAAGTCTGCATCCTAATACTTTCTTGTCCCTTTCATTTTTATGCTTGAGCCAATTTGACACAGATTTGCAACTTTTAGAAATTCTCATTAAGGTTGTAGCACTATGGCTAGGTCCATGTTTTCCCACCACAGAAGCTCCTTGTACCCAGAAGAAAAGCCATTTTCTCCTTCCTTTCCTCTGTGTATCCCTAGTGAGCGCACACTGTGGTTTTTCTGAGCCTTCGCAGAAGTGCCTGGGACTTCACTGTAGCCAGACTCATCCTCCCTTGACCTGTATAATGTCCTACAGTCTCTGGTCAAAACTTTAACAATTGCTATTGTAGCACACACCTGTAATCCTTGTTTCGGGGAGGCCACGGCAGGAGGATCCTAAGCTCACGGTCTGCCTGGAGTACACAGTGAGTTCAACACTGCTCTGAGAGCTTAGTGGGTGTCTCTCTCAAAATGAGAATAAAGGGCTCAGTAATGGGGCATCGATGTAGAATATGCAAGGTCCTGGCTTAGATTCCTAGGGGCACAAGAAGACACTGGCTTCATCGAATCTAAATGGAAGCTAGTAGCAGCTTATCTAGTTTATGAGCACGGAGATAAGTCCTCATGTACACAAGATGTATATGACCTGTGTGTACCCATTGAAGGCATTGTGTGCATATTCTGTGTATGACCTGTGTGTACCCAGCCAAGGAGTTGTGTACGCATGCTGTGTACATGTTCGATCTAGCCAAGCTCTCTTTCCCTCCTTAACTGTAGACTCAGTTCAATGCTAGCTCCAGGGCCCAGTCTCAGACAGATCTTGATTGCAGGCATAAAATACTGGGGACCATATAGCAATCTGAGGATGTCACTTCTGAGAAAGGACAGGCAGAAAGCGGCAGTTCCGTTTTGAAACATGGTTTTGCTTCAGGTTGTTCCAAGAAGACCCTGGGAGCTTTCACAAACTTCTCAGGTGGCCAAACCTCAGAGTTTGGAGGGTGCTCAGGTGCAGAGTTTGGAGGGGCAGCCTCTACGACAGCTTCTAGATTACCCTTGTCCACCACGAGAACACGTGCATTCCACATCCACATTCTCTTTGTGAAGTTTAATACTTCATAAAGTACCATTTGCCAATAATGTCACCCTGTAATTACATCCTCTGAACTCACTCTGCCTGTTCATAGGATGTTTTCACTCTGTAGCTCCAACCTTTTATAATGTTACCAATTGACACTGTAATTATTCTAGTTTACTGCCACACTGATTATGAGCGGCCTCCTTGTCAATCAGCTTCTGTTTGTTTCTGTTTGAGGAGCCATTATTCCCTTACCTCGAAACCTTGGCTAATTTACAGGGCACAAGGGTACAGGGATGCTTGGTGTATGAGAGGAAGGGATGCTCTGTGCTTGAGTGACTTTGTGCATGTGACTGGCTAGCTCGGAAATGTTCACTCCGCCTCCAACCTTGTATCTGAAGTGCATTAGCTGCGGCTGTCCAAGCGCAGAGGGTCACTTGCTCTAGTGTTTGTGACACGCTGGAGTTTGGGATTGGCGTCACCCCTGACCTCTTTCTGGAGAGCTGCCCAGCCTTTGCCTGTACTCTCTGTGGCTCAGTTTCCCCCACCCAGTTCTTCTTCCTCCCTTACCTGCCCCTGGATTCTTCAAAGAGCCAACAGATGTGAAGAGCTTTTGAAATAAGCGTGCCATATAAATTCAAGGTGTTTGGGAATGGTTTTCTCATAAACCTGCCAACACTATCTTTTTGGAAGAGACAGAAGTCACAAATCCACTCTCGTTTTAATTTACCCTGGTATTTCCTCCAGCAGATGGCTAACGTGCTGCTTGTCATGTGTCCTCTGTGGCACCTATAGACCCGTGCCTCCTCAGTAAACCAAGGACTGTAGCATCCAGGGACTGGCTTCCTGTGATGTCTGCAAGGTCACGGGGTCAGGATAACAAGCAGATCCTTCCCATCCCCCAGAGTTTTTGGTGCTTCACAAGCAGAAGGCGGTGCCCCTCTGGGCCCTTCAGAAGTACACAGCCTTCAAAACCTGGATCCTTCTTCGTCTGAGCTTCCTCTAAGAAGCAGGCCAGAGACGCAGCAATGAGTGGGCTCCCGGGTGCCGACTGTACTCTCGGGGTAGAGGACAGTTCATCCTTGCCTTTGCTGCTAGTTGCATGTATGAGGGACACCTGGGATCTTTGCTCATGGGATCTAAACCTGGAGAGGGAATGAAGAATTAGGGAGTTTAATTATGGAGGGTGCAGTGCAGACTAAAAGGTATAATGACTAATCTCCGCTTACCCCCTCTCCCCATCTCCTAGTCCAGCGCTTATGCAGCTCAGATGGTAGAGTGGGCTGTGCCATCACAAAACAGCTAAAGCTGGAACACCTGTGGACCCTGATGGCTTCCTACGCTTCAGGTCCCTAGCTTTGCGCAAGCAGCTTCCATGGCAGAAATATCCATCTCCACCAGGTAGCCTTTGACACTGCCTGGTCCCCACTGTGCTTCTGGTCATCAAGCATGAATTGGAGTAGCCTCCTAGGAAAAGCATCTGGAAGGTGGTGCTGATGGTGGTGGTGGTGGTGGTGATCCAGTCCATCCTTCCTACAACATGCAGCTGTGGGCTCAGAAGACACTCCCTGGGTATGCAGCTGTGGGACTGGAGCATCCCACGTCCATAATACATCCGTGGGATCAAAGCGTTCTCCCAGGCAAACATCTGGGGGTATAGAACATCCCTTCTAGGCATACAGCTGGGAGTCTAGAACTTCCTGCCTTTGTGCACAGCAGAAGCATAACCCTATTCCCAGCATGCAGCTGTGACTTCCCTTATCCCTCTGGGAGCTGTGCAGAGCAAAGATTCTTTCCCTTCAAATACTCCGTTCTTTCCATCTTGTTTTCCCTTTCGTCTCTTTCCCCCTTACCCAGGATACCTAGGTCACAAGTTCCAAAGGTCAACCTTCTTCAGTCATGACGGCACTGACCAGTGATGGTTCGCTTCAAACTACCCGCTCTCAGATTCTGTGGCAGGTCTTGACCTCTCTCTCTTCTGCTCCTCTGAGGTCGTAACATGTATTTTCAGCACAAGGCCCACTTACGGCATAACCACATCTATACTGTGAGCGAGCGGTGCTGTGAACACAGCAGGCAGTCCCAACTCCTAGGGCGGAAGGATACCTCACTGTTCTCCTCTACTTGCTCCAGGAGCTGAAAGTAGAGGCAGTAGTAGAGATAGGGCTTGGAGCAGACACATTAAAGGTTCTTTGCCTGTGTCCTCAATGGCACTGTGCACTTCATAGCATATCTTTGTTCCCTTTCTTCCTTACCCTTCCCATATCTTTCCTTGTCTGTCACTGTCTGCTTGGAACTCCTCCCCCTAAAACCCCAACTTCTTTCTAATTGTATATGTATGAATACTTTATCTACCTGTATGTCTGTGCACCCCCATACCTGAGTAGGTCAGGAGAGGGTGTCATCAGATCCCCTGGAACTGGAGTTATAGTGGTTGAGAATCATCATGTCGGCTATGGGAATCAAACCCGTGTCCTCTGCAAAAGCAACAAGTGCTCTTAACCACTGAGCCATCTCGTTAGTCCCCACACAGGTCTCTGCCTCTTCTCTTGACTCCTCTCCCCGCCCCCAACTCCTGGACACCTCTACCTTGGTGCTCGATTTAGAAGCTGGTCATGTTGGCTATTCTGGTCTTTGTAGACGAGTCCTATTCTAGTTACTAGAGCAGATTTAGACTCTCTGAGGACATGCCTGTCATGTGTGCTGTATTACTGCTGCTTAAGTTCCACGCGGTGATTTAGCATTCCTGTTTAGTTGCAGAATTCCACGGAGGATAGCGCCAGATCCCAAATCTTTTGTCAGCGTAATTGAGCATGCCGTCTTTGCAGGTTTGTGCTTCAAAAGATGCATCATCTCCCCTCACTCATTTGTTCTATCTGAGCTGCTCTGAAACTTTTAACCTGCCCCATCCCTTGGAAGGAGTTTTGAGTTTTAGGCTGGTAATTTATGTTTATGCTGAGCGTGCGATTTCTTTTCTGTACCCAGAATGATTAATAGACTTCTCTCTGTAAATTAGTACGGGAGAGGACAGAAGGAAATTGCTAACCAAACCAAAGAATTTCTCTGTGTTTTTGTGACTCCTCCTAGCTCTTTTTAATTCTCAGTCCTTAGATGTTCCAGTCCACCTGGACCTTGCGCCTTTGGCAGCAGAAGGACTTGAGAAATGAGGATCAACCACACCCAACTCTCCCAGCCATTCCGTCTCCTGCACCCTGCAAGCTAAGGAGGCCTTCCAAATATGTTAAATGCTTGAAAGCGTCAAAAAGAAAAAAGGAGAATAATATTTTATGAGACATGAAGATGATATGAAATTCCAATTTCCTTGTCCCTAAATAAAGTTTTGTTGGGGCACAGTCACACTCATTCACTGACATATTGTCTAGCCGACTTTGAGCTGTGCTGAAAGAACAGAGTGGAGGTGATAGGGACCTTATGGCCCATGAAGCCTAAAATATTTACAATCAGACCGCTGACGAGAGGGTTTGCAGACACCTGCTTTAGAGTAAGAGCTAGGCTGAACCCACAGCTGCATGTTGTAGGAAGGATGGACTGAATCACCACCACCACCACCACCACCACCATCACCACCACCACCACCACCACCACCATCACCACCACCTTTCAGATGCTTGTCCTAGGAAGCTACTTTGATTCATGCTTGAGCTAGGCTTGCTTGCCACCTCTGGTGGTTATGAGCTTTGGAACTGCCTTAGGCTGCACAGTGTAGCCCCCTCTACTGCCCTGGCTCTCGCTCTAGGAAATTTGGATGAATTTGAGATCTCCTTCAGTCTAGACCAAGCCACAGATGGAGCTCAGGGTTGTGGCAGGAACCAGTCACCAAGGTGTGTTCTCCCCAGAGAAGAGCCATTTTTTTTCCTGTGCGTTAGTCACTTGGCTATTCTGAGTTCCTGAGATTTGTGTCAAGTCATCTGAGAGAGAATTAGGGCCCATTCAGACATATATTAGGGCATGCTAAGGAGGGACTAATGGCAAGCACCTGGTGACCACAGGGACTAAATAAGGGCTTTAGAACTAATAATATACTTTGATCCCTGGGTATATCCATACCTGTTGTCCCCAACCCTTGTGTGTTTGTTTGGGAGCCTGTATTTTGACTTCTATCTGAGCTTCTGCGTCTAGTGTCTAGTTGTAGGGAGTCTAGTGTATGTCCTTTATAATAGAGGTCCTCCTGCCTCTCATAAACCTACTTAACTGTACTTACTTGCTGGGAATATCCATCCCTGATTCCCAGACAGATATGGGGAATGCCTAGTCCTGGACCAGAAGCCAATTCTGTTAACCTAACAAGTCTAGTTGCTCTCCCAACCTCTGCTAAACTGTTTATGCCTTCTCTGAAATGGGCTGCCGAGAACTCCATGGCCATAGTGAGAAAGAGGGGACACCTGAGCTGACAGGACAACCATTGGTCTCTAGTTCCCACCATCACATTTTAACTTTATCCAAGGTTGGTACATGGGCTGGTGGCCCAGCAGAGGAAACAGTGATGGAATGGAGATCATGAGGTGCACGGGGGCGAGCCTGTCACTGCAGAGGCTCAACATCTTCAGTACATCCCTGAGATGTTCTGAGGGTTGTGGTCTTCCTCAATGGGAGTCCTAACAGCACAAGACTTCCTTTGGGTTTTGTAAAGAATAACCAATATAGAACAGGCAAAGGACAAGGAACAAACCTTGCTACTGTTGGTTGGTGGTGTCTGTAAACCAGGATGCCTGGGTTGAGAACATGCCTGCAGGAACAGGGTCAATTTGGTACCACCTGAGCATCCATCCTTTCAGGTATGGATAGAATCCACATCTCAACATCCTGTTGAAGCAGATGTGGCAGGTATTCCAAGTCATTTGTGGGGGAAATATGAAGTTGAAATGAGGGGTCTTGTCTCCCATCTCTCTGATGGTCTAACAGCAGGACATAAAGTTCCTGGTCTCTGCATTTAAAGCAGCATGTGTTTCAGAAACAAGGTCTGGAAGAACGAAGAGCAGCACGGGACTGCCTGTCTGCCCTGGAAATGTACGCCCAAGGAATGCTAACCCTCTGCTCTTCCTGCTTTTCCCGCCTGCCCACATGCTGAAGGAGGTGGCTTGCTCCTGAGGGCTATACTCTGCAGCAGAGATGGTGACAGGATTCTTTGGGGGGGTGTCCTGCATGTTACAAACAACTCTGGGGTTTCACAGGCAATTAAACGGGTCCAGAAAACAGCCTGTGGCTTCTGGGGGTTTAAAGGAATTGGTGCATATGGGCTCAATTTCCTGTGTGGCATGGATGTGTTTAAGCAGAAAGGAAGAAGGTGCTTGGGATTTAGAGCGTGTGAGTTCTGCAGACCCCAGATCATAGCTGTGGTTTCCCATGGTCAGGACCCAAGGTAGGTTTCTGACAGCTCTGAGGAGCCTCACCCAGCATGATGCCTTGACCTGGTTCCCTTAGCAACGTTCTGTTGACAAGCTAGATTGGAGGGTGCCTCTTCCTGGGACCTTCCTTTCGGCTCATTCGAATGAAGCCATTTGGGATGGCTCT
Source organism: Chionomys nivalis (assembly GCF_950005125.1). NCBI lineage: Eukaryota > Metazoa > Chordata > Mammalia > Rodentia > Cricetidae > Chionomys > Chionomys nivalis. The sequence continues at coordinate 87,622,401 of NC_080087.1, forward strand.
TGGTGATGCTTCCTGATCATGTGGCAGGGACAAATAGGTCTTGAAGATGCTCAGATATTTCAACTGAGTTCAGGGGTGAATCCAGGGTACAGGGTAGAGAGATGCAGGCAGGGAGTGGTGTGACCCAGTGGTGTGATCAGAATAGAGGAAATCCTTCTCATCAGTTCAAGAGAGATGGGACAAGTCAGGAGGATGGAGAGAGGTGCTGTCTAGGTGTGCTGTTCTTGGCAAAGCTCTGAAAGAGAAAACATCCTTCTCTAAATCCAATCAGTCCACAACCTATTCTGCCAGGCGACAGAACATGCTCCAGTCTTCTGTAGAAGTCAGTGGACAGGAGGTCTTCAGCAAGGTGGGGACAAACTTCCTGTAGCCACAGGACCAAGAAGGAAGCAAGTGCTTTTTTAGACCAGGTGAAAGGGTCAACAGGGAAGAATTCTAGTACCACTGTTGGGATCAGAATGAGCAGCCCAAGACAGAAAAATCCAGAACAGTGGCTCTCAGCCCTATGACCAGGATTGCCCTGGGAAAACTCTTGAGTCCTGGAAGGTCAAGAAGCTACACAGACTCCAAGTCCCTCTATCTTAGGTGTGGGCAGCCTGGTTGGAATGCTGTCCTCCCGGTGAATGTCTGGGAGGACTGAGAAATCCGAGCTCTGTCAGGAGGGAGCAAAGGATGGGGCTGACCTTGGTCTCTGTTGATGAGGAAGGAAGTGCCTCCATGAGACAAGGGAGATTTGTTTGCTTGGGAACTCATTTCCCACAGCCTCAGGTAGAAAAATTAAGCCATCCATTTGCTCAGAATGAGCCCGAATCCCCTCCCTGAGGTGCTGTGGTGTTTTCACTAAATTCCCGCTCCTGAGAAAACCCATTAAGGTAGTATTTGTTTTGCTGGCTGTGACCAGGGAGGCTACTCGTGATATTCAAAGAGAAGAAATCACTTTAAGCAAGTTCCAGATGCCTGGAGTGATAGTTGGAATCCACAAGCACGGTGGTCAGTGCCTGAGATGGTAAATGACGTTTCGGGGTTCAGAAGGGGGGCAGTTAATTACCAGCTGGCGAAGCAGGTGATTTTCATTTCCCACAGTCACCCGGACGCCACATCTTCCTCAGACAAAATTCACAAGGCTGCTCTTTCTACCTCATGTGAAGATGAGATGCCCGGGCATTGCCCCTTAGGAGACTGGCTCCTTAGATGAAGAGTCAAAAGCAAAAGTAAAAAGAGAACAGTATGAAGACCCACTATTTCTAGACAGTCTAGGAGGAGCACTGGGATGAGGGGGAACGGGGTGGACCCTGGAAGAGCCTCCTGAGAACTCAGGGGGATAGAGGAAGGAGAGGGTGGGGAGACATGTTTATGAAGCTTGGGATGGTCCTCGGCTTTCATCCATGGCTGAGGCACCAAGGGAGAAAAGACTCAGGGAGAGCCATAAAAGCAAAGTCTCTGGCTGAACGTTTCCATTTGCGGCTCTGATTGAATTATGGGAAACAAGGAGTTTGGGGAATCTGTTGGCCAATCCCAGCCGTGCTGTGGCAAATGAGGCCCTTTGGCCTTTTGGAAAACCCATGCTTTATTAAAACAAATTAAAAGTGAGTGAGTCCTTCTAGTCCCCCCTCTCCTCTCCCCACCATCTCGGAGGCAGCCCCACACGGCTTCATATTGTTTTAGCTTCAGATAGCTTACACTGGCGAAGGCTAACCTGCAATTACCCTGCCTGCCAAAAGTGATGGCTGTCACTTAAGAGGAAAACCTGCGGACTCTCCTTCTACGGGGGCCCCTGGCTCATGCCAGAGCATCTGTCTGTAATCTCTCCAGCTTCGACAGGAGCTTTGTTTGAGCCAGCCCAATGGCAGAGAAATGACAGGGTTGCTGGTTGCCAGATGAGGCAGTGGGAGGGGTAGGAGACCATTTCCCGGGATGCTATGTCTGCCATTTCCAAGCACCCACCGGAGGAGTTAGTTCAGGGCAGCGTTCCCGTTGCCACCAGAGAGAACTCAAGGATGGTGCCTATTGCTTGAGCATCTCTTAGAGAAACAGACAGCTCAAGGGACCATTTTGCGACTGGATGAAGACAATGAAAGCAGACACAAGTCGGTAAATGAGGGTACAAGGACAAGCAGACAGCGCGACTGCTTGTAACAATTTATGAGTTAACACACGGAGAGGACTCTAGCCTAACTCCACCAGAGAATCACATCCCTGTCTTTGATCAAATTGTCTTATGATTCCAAGTAATTATAGCAGATACTTAAAAACAGCTCCACCAACGTAAACTCATCACCTGAGCTCTAAGACCCCTAGAAAGACCTCTGAAGGTCTGTAGTCACTGTCTTCAACCTAAAGTCTCTTTGGATCCTTGGAATGATAGAACAGTGGACCCAAACTCTCCCAAAGTAACTGGGCAGACCGTCCCCAGAGTGGGGGTGGTGGTCTGTGAAGGTGAAGCGTGGGAACCAGATGGCTCCTCTCAAGCCATGCCAGCTGTGACAACAGAGCTGTCTCCGGGACCACACCCTCCCCTGGACGGCTTCAGTATGCGGACTCCTTGCCCTTCCTCCAACTCTTTCTCTCTTCGAGCCCAAAGCTCACATCAGTGCCCCAAAGATGTACTTGGGGGTCACTGAACCCCCTTTCTCTGTATTTCCCAATGCGGTCATGTTGAGTGAGCATCCTATGCCTGCTTTGCTCCACGAATCATCTCTTTAATTGTCATACTCAGATGTGTGGCTACGCCGTGTCTGCTTGCACTTAGATGCCCTAGAACTCGAAAAGACCTACTTGATGACAACCGTCCCAGGAAGCTTTCTGTTCCCAGCCACCCCCAATCAGCAGAACCGGATCTTCATTAGAATTAGAGGATCCCAGAGGAACCTCTGAGTTATCTGGAAAACACGTGGCAAGAAGGAGGCTGGAAGTGTGTGATCGGTGTCTACCACATATGCCAAGTGCCCCTGGACTACCCTCTGCTTCAGTGGGTGACACAGAAATGCGTATTTCCTTACTCTGTGGTATGCATCACCCTGGACAGAGATATTCCAGAATAATTGAGTCAGCGGGAATGAGAGGACAATTCTTTATCTCTCAAAGCTGCTACAGCACTTTCTGGGATAGAATCACCTTCAGAGACCCAGGGGCCAGGGAAGAGTCCCTTCAGAGGGTGTGTTTAGTCGGTTTCTCCTTATCAGTAAAATAAATCAATCTCTGTGACTCCAAACCATAGATCGAGGCCTCATTCCTTCTCAACTTTGGGCATTCTCTTACCCTGTGCGGGTCCCAAATCGAGTGCTAATAAATTCATTTCTCTAGACTTTGTGAAAACAGACATTCTCCTGAGAAAGGCTTGATTTAAAACTAGAGTATCTGGGATATTGTGAAATATAAATGTGACCCTCAGCCCCTGTCTCCTGGCACACAACTCTGAAAATCTTCAGAATTTCCAAAATGATCAATGTCTTTGGGATGCTAATAAGATTGCCAGTGGTTGGCAGCCCCTTCACACAGCCCTGGATGGGGGCTCATCCCTAGAAAGAGCTACGCAGGCTTAGAGAATTGGGACTTGCCACCCCAGCCCTCAACCTCTGGGATGGGGGAAAGGGGTTAAAGGTTAAGCTGATTTTCAATAGTCAATGATGTAATCCATCATGTCTCTGTAATGAAGCAGCCACAAAAGCTCAATAGAGCTGAGTTCCGAGAACTCCCAGACAGTGGAAGCCATGGCCATCTCTAGCGAGTAGTATGCCCGGAGAGGGTGGAAATGTTGCAGCCACAACGCTATAGCATTTTGCCACATCAATCTTATGCCTCTTTCCATCTGCACCCACTGTCCTATCTGTAGGTTACTGCAGCGAATGAACCCAATCCAGAAAGAGGTGCTGGGAAACCCAAGGTACAAGCATGGGTCGAACAATCTGGAGAGTGAGGTTGGCATCACCAGTAGGGGTTGGGCAGTCTTTAAGACTGAACCTTCAACCTATAGGATATAAAGGCATCTCTAAGAAGCTAGTGTCCAGTGTTGGTTGAGCTAGAGATGCTGGCTTATGTCCTAGTTTCCCTGTTGCCAATGGGAGAAAGCTCCATACTCCTTTGAGATGACATGGCTCATCGATGTTGACTGTCACAGTGTTTTCCTAAGCTCTGGGTCTTTTTCATCACCTCTTCCTCTTCCACATTTGTCAGTCTAAAGGACCCCAGAGAAAACTTCTCTAATCCAAGCTAAAATGCTAGAAGCTGAGTGAGTTAGTATTTGTCACAGGAACAAATGCCCAGGAAAAGCAACTTTAGGGAAGATAGGTTTATGAAGGCTCAGAGTTTCTGAGATCTCATGTTCCTCTGCTACGGGCTTCTGGGGAGATGGAAACATCATGGTGGAAGGGTAAGGTGGATGCTGCTCATGTTTTGGCAGCCAAGGGGCAAAAATGGTGGAAAGGGCCGGGGATAATTTAAGCTCTTCAAAGTCTCAGCCACATTGACTGTTTTGGTTAGTTTTTGTTTGCTTGCTTTTAGATTTTATTTTCTTCATTTAATGTGGATGAATATTTTGCCTGAATGTATGTGTGTGTGCTGTGTGTGTACCTGGTGCCTGAAGAGGCCAGAAAAGGGCATCAGATCCCCTGGAATTGGAGTTACAGATGGTTGCGAGCCACCAAGTGAGTGCTGGGAACCCAGCCCAGGTCATCTGCAAGAGCAACAGATGCTCGTAACTTCTGGGCCATTTCTCTAGTCCCCTGTTGATTAGTTTTAGCTGTCAGCTTGCCAGAACTTAGCCTAGCCTGGGAAGAGAGTTTCAGCCGAGGAATTGTCCAGATCAGCTTGGTCTGCAAGCGCATCTGTGGGGGATTGTCTTGATTGTCACCTGATGGAGAACGACACGGTTCACTGAGGGCAGCACCATTTCCTGGCTTTGGATCTCGGACTATAGAAAAGTAGAACTAGTCATGTGGTATCTACAGTCAAGAACAGACAGAAAATAAACATACCTTTGCTTGTTTGCTTACTTACTATTCAGTTAGGCCACTCTACTCTGGTCACGTTGTGGCCATGTGAGTCGTCAGAACTGAAAATGGAGTGCATTCTAACCAGTAGCAAGGCCTGAATGTGACTATGGAGAAAGGAGGGTTAGAAGGAAAGAAGGCAGAGATGTTCCCTGATGTGCAGGCCATTGCCTACTGGGCCTTTGCAAGCTCTGGAGGGAAAGGCTGCAGCTGCGGAGATGATTCTGGGATGCAGTTTCTGCATTTAATACCCCGAGTTTTGGAAAGAATTCACTTGGCTTAAATTTGTTCCCGTTCTTGTGGGGCGGGGGGATTTCATTGAGTTTAAATGTCTCTTTCTGTCTGTCTCACTGTCAGACAAACACAAGCTTGACCAAGAAGTAATTGCAGTAGGAGTAGCAACAAATACCCAGGGAGAAACAAAGGCCAACATCCTGACATAGAGCAAGCAGGCTTAGTCTCGGCATGAGGAAGAACTCTCTATTTGAGACACACACACACACACACTGAGAGAGAGAGAGAGAGAGAGAGAGAGAGAGAGAGAGAGAGAGAGAATTATAATTAAAGAGGACCCAAAGGAAAACATGCAAGTATTAAAGTCAGGACCTCTTGCTTGCTAGGCAAACACTCATTGTTGAGCCGTGCTCAATGCAGCCCACTGATGGAGTCTAGGCAATCTACCTCTCAACCCCAGCCACTCATGGGGATTCTAGGCAGGGGCTCTACCACTGGTATAGGACTTTAGCCTCCTAGTAGGTTATTCTAAACAAGTGTTTTATCACTGACCCATGATCCCAGTCCCTTCTTGGTGATTTCTAAGCCAATTCTCTATTGCTAAGCTGTATCCCCAACTCATTCCTGGTGGATTATAGTCAAGCTCTCTACCACTGAGTTATATCCTCAGAACATTTAACACTTCTTATATCGAGAAACAGTCTCACTGAATTTTCTAGGCTAGCCTTGAACTTACTCTGTAGTTCAGGTTGACTTTGATTATGATTCTCATGCCTTAGCTTTCCAAGTAGTTGGGATTACAGGCCTGTGCCACCAATTCAAGTTGTGTTTGTATGGGAATGGTGAAGGGGGAGGGAGAGCTCAGGATGGGAAAAGAATATCAGCTATTTATAAGCTTGCATCAAACATCCACATATTGCCAGGCAGCGGTGGTGCACGCCTTTAATCCCAGTTCTCAGGAGGCAGAGGCAGGCGGATCTTTGTGAGTTCGAGGGCAGCCTGGTCTACAGAGCTAGTTCCAGGACAGCCAGAGTTGTTATACAGAGAAACCCTGTCTCTAAGCCTCCCACCCCTACAAAACCATCTGCATATCACTGTCAGAGGGTGACTTTTAAGTGATGTCTGGGGAAACTTGCAGGTGATGAGTTTCATTCTGTTTTTTTTGTTTTTGTTTTTGTTTTTTGTTTGTTTTGTTTTGTTTTGGTTTGGTTTGGTTTGTTTTTGTTTTTGTTTTTGTTTTTGGTTTTTTGAGACAGGGTTTCTCTGTAGCTTTGGAGCCTGTCCTGGGGCTAGCTCTTGTAGACCAGGCTGGTCTCGAACTCACAGAGATCCACCTGCCTCTGCCTCCTGAGTGCTGGGATTAAAGGCGTGCGCCACCACCTCCCGGCGAGTTTCATTCTGAAGAAAGGAGACAAGCTCAGTTTCTGAAGACATAGGTGAGAGTCATCATCGGGCAATGGAAAACAAACCAGCCCTGTGTGTTTTCTCGAATGCGGTGCTTACTGAGAAACTTCTGGGCATACAGGCATGAATGGGAGGGACTGAGACAAGAGCTGCTAAGTTCCCTTCTTACAGGACCCTCCGAGGAAAAGGTTTTGAAGCAAATGAAGAACAGGTAAACCTTGGAGGTGCTTGAGATGGGGCATTCAACACCGCATATGTGGAGAGCCTGTTTTAGCAGGGAAGGCAGATTATTGCTCAAGATGTCCAGGTTGCAAGAGGGAGCACATGAGGAGGAACTGAAACTCACAGTAAGTGATAAGGAAGTTTTCCCAGAAGAGCAGACAGTGAAAACAGGAGAGCAGACAGCCTAACTAGATATTGAGTTAGCATGGACGTTGGAAACCTGCTGCCCCTCTGGGGATTGGAGGCAGATACCCCTTGCTAGTAAAATGGATGCCCTAATCTGGAAATGCAATACCCTGTGTCATAGCAAAACTATTTATATCTATATATGCCTTCTAATTTGTAGAAGGGGTAGCTGAGTAGGAAAGTCCATTAGCTTGTAATTAATGAAAACTTAGAACTCAACAATGATAAGGTTCAGATCCAAGAGATGAACCCGAAGTTAGTCATTGGATGGATCCACAGACCTAGATATGTTCCCTGCTTGGAAAAATAAATGAAGCATAAACAGAAACCAGCAGATTTTCCTTATCTTTCCAATTCAAAATATGCAGATTAGCTCGAAACTTTAATAAGCACAAAAGCTCTCTCCCTATGTTGTGCTTCATAGTTTTCAGAGTTTATTCATGAAAGCCAGAAAAAATATTGATATTCAAACCAGTCTTCAGGCCATGAAAGTGAAAAAGAAGCTCACAGACTCTCTCTTCGCAGTGCAGGCTTCATTTCCTAAATGTTAAAATATTCGCAGTGACTCGGGAACTGGATTATGATGAAAACGCTCCTGTGGCAAAGACTCTTTTAGATTACAAAGGTGATCCAACACCAAGAAACCTATTAATATAATTAATACATTATCCGAAGAGAACAAAAGGAAGAAAAATTATTTCTTTCCTTGCTACAAGGCATCTGATAAAATGTAAAAATCATTTCTGTTGAAATATATTAGGAGCATATTTTAAAATTTGGGGAAAGTGTATTTTGACCCATTTGTCATCATCATATATAATTATAAAATGTTGGGGATGTAGCCACGATGATGGAGAGCAATGAAGAAGAGCAGCCACCTCCATTACCTCTGTGTATTGTTTGGGAGATACAGACAATGTAATCAGGCAGGAAACGGAAATAAAAAGCATGAATAACACAAGAGAAAGAAGACCCTTCTTCAAAAGGCAGTGCCACTGATGGAATGGTTGGGGGCAGGGACCTCTGAGTGAGATGTAACGTAGGCACCACCTAAGAAGCACTCATCATACAAGAAGTGACAATACAGATCGTCAGAGACACAGTATCAAGTTTAGTTTGTAGTTAAGAAGATTTCTTTCCAACATTTAGAAAATATTCAGAGACTGAATGGAAAGAGTGAAGTTGTAGATTGTTGCAGGGTGAGGGCCTGTTTGTTTGTTCTGGCCACCTGGCTAGCTTACACCTGAAATAACCACACAAAAATTGTATTAATTAAATCACTTCTTGGCCCATTAGCTCTAACTTCTTATTGGCTAACTCTTACATATTAATTTAACCCATTTCTATTAATCTGTGTATCACCATGTGGCAGTGGCTTACCAGGAAAGATTTAGCATGTCTGTCTCTGGCAACTCCATGGTGTTCCTCTGACTGTGCTTTCTTCCTCCCAGAATTCAGTTCTGTCTTCTCTGCCTACTTAAGTTTTGCCCTATCAAGGGCCCAAAGCGGTTTCTTTATTAACCAATGAAAGCAACACAAAGACAGAAGGACCTTCTACACCAGTGGATGGATTGGAGTGCTGCACCCTCTGTAAGTGCTCTGTGTTCTAGTCTCACAGGGGAAGGGCAGTACATAATAAACCATACCAGACTCAGAATTGTTTACATTGGAAGGATGGCAGGATGTAGTTTGGCATGCATGGCTTCTGCTGCAGATTGACTTACTTCTGAAACATAAACCTTAGAAGTGTTGGTTTTTCTTGTCTATAAGAAACAGTGATCAAAGTTCATTGCACCATCAAGTAAACCCTACAGAGGACACCGAAGGAATACTTTGTACTGAAGAGAAGAGTAAATAGATGTAATAGGCTATAGGAAAGAAGATGCTAAGATGGTTGTTAACAAAAACAAAAACAAAAAAACACTACTAATGAGGTAGCTTAAATTAAAAAAAAATATGTCCTCCATGGATCTCTTAGAGAGGGAAATGGAATAGATTTTATGGTGGACTGGGGGCTGGTGAGTAAGGAATGGGAGAATCAGTTGGGGAGGGAAGGGAAGATAGAACTGAAGGACAGGATGCAGAGAGAGACAGCTAGAATTGGGGGAATTTGAGAGATGATATAGAAACCTAGTGCAGTGGAAACTTCCTAAAAAATATGAAGTTTATCCAAATGAGCCTTCCTAATAATGGGGCCTATGGAGTCCCAGCCGACCATCTCTTGTCACCAAATGAGGCTTCCAGTCCTAGGAGTGGATTGTATTCAATTGAGCTGGTGGCTGATGGGGAAGGGGTTCCATGAAAATATCCCCCAAAGCCCATAATGTTATTAAGACAATAGGTTGTTCTCCAAAAACTGATGGTGCTGACAGTGGGGGGGCCCCATAGCCAAGGGCAACACCCATGCAACTTATTGAACATGGAGAAGTCTAGCTGGTGCCTGCATGGGGACTTCTCCCCTATGTTCTAGTGCCTTTGGTATGGGAAGGTTCTCTGCAGGCTGCTGAGAGAGAAACATGAAAGCCAACACAGCCGCAAAACCTTTGACTTACAATTGGTCCTGCCTGCAAGATACGCTAGGGCAATGGTGGCATAGAATTTGTGGGAATAGCCAATGAATATCTAATGACTTAAGGCCTACTCTATAAGAAGGGACCTATATCCAACACTGCTTGGGTGCCCAAGAACCAGAGACTGGCTAGCCCACAGACCTAGGGTGAAACTAAGCTCTATTAGTCTTCAAAAAAAAAAGTGTATCAAAATGACTCATGATAACATTCTGCTCTGCTGATAGATCAATGCCTTGTCACTAGAGAAGGATCCTCCTACAGCAGACAAATGTGGAGACCCACAGTCAGACATGATGTGGAGAGAGAGAGTCCCTGAAACACACAGCTACAAATAGGGTGTCTCTACCAATCCCTCCCCTCATATAGCTCAGGATACCCCTTGGAAGAGAATGCAGAGAGAGTGTAAGAGCCAGAGGGGATGGAGGACAGGAGGAGAACAAGGCCCTCTGAATCAACTGAGCTCCTATGAGCTCCCAGAGACTGAAGCAGCAAGCACAGGGCGTGCACCAGGTCCTCTGTGTATATATTAGAGCTTTCAGCTTAGTGTTTTGGAGGACTCCTGAGTGTAAACAAGTGGATCGCTGATTCTTATGCCTGCTCTTGGGAACCTCTTCCTTCTTTTGGTCTGCCTTGTTCAGCCTCCATGTAATGGTTTTTGATTTATTTTATTATATTTGATTTTGTCATGTTTGGTTGTTGTCTCTTAGAAGTCATTCTTTTCTAGTGAGAGACAGAAATGGAGTTGATTCAGAGAGGAGGAGAGGTAGGGAGGGACTGGGAGGAATAAAGACTGGGGAAACTAAAATCAGGATATATTTTATGACAAAAGAATCTATTTTCAATAAAAGATGTCCCCATAGGCTCCTGAATTTGAATAATTAGTCCCCAGTCGGTGATACTATTTGGGAAGGCTCTGGAACTTTTAGGGGGTGGAGACTTCCTAGAGAAAGTTTGTAACTGCAGTGGGTTTTATGCTTGTATTGTCTGGCCTCACTTCTTCCATCTGTTTGCTGTGTGAGAGTGGAGATAAGACCAGCACACTTCCTGCCCTTGCCACCAGGCTTTCCCTGACTCTTTCCAGACCTTCCCTGTCATGATCTGCTGTATCTCTCTGGAGCTGCAAGTCAAAAATAAATCCCTACCTCATTTACACCAGGGCATTTTATCCCAGAAAAAGAAAAAAATCAAGACTACAACTACAAGCCCAAGGAAAGGAAGGAACTACACTAACTTTAAATATAGATGATCTCAATTCACCAAAGACATTGACTACCAGACTGGAGCAGATAACAAAACTCCTGGTTTTTGTTTCTTCCAAAAACACACCTTACCATCAATGATAGCCACTACCTTGCAGGTGAAGGGTAGCGGAAGGTGTTTTAGGTGAATGGGAGTAGAAATGAAGCAGGCATTGCTATGTTAATATCTGACAAAGTAGATTTAAACCCCAAACTAATCAGAAGCAGTCTTACTAAAATCAAGAATGAGACACAGTGGTCCATTCCTTCAACTCCTGTTTGCTCTAGCACTAAAAATCTTAGTTAGAGCAATAGGCCAAGGGAAGAAAATCAATGCAATGCAAATAGAAAAGTGAGATATGATTCTCTCTATGAGAGACACTAAAGACTCAATCAGAAAATTCCTTGGCTGGAGAAATCCTTTCAGCCAAGGACACGAAATGAACACACAAAGCCAGTAGCCTTTCTGTACACCAGTGATAAGCGTCCTGGAAAAAAATCCTGGAAATGATTCTCTTCATAAACGCATTGAAAATACATTGGAATAAATCTGTGGATGTGAATGATCTCTAAAATGACAACCTGAAAACTCTGAAAAGAATCAAGGAAGTCACTGGAAAATATCAAGTCCATGATCATGGACTGAGTAAATAGATACTGTACAAACGACTCTCTTACTGAAAGAAATCTATGGATTCAATGTCACATCAATAAAAATCTTCATGCCGTTCTTTACAGATACAGAAAAAGAATTAAAATTCACAAAAAACCACAAAGCTACCAGGATAGCCAAGTCAATCCTGAGTGAAAGGAATATTGCTGGAGGCAGTGCCATGCCTGACATCAAGTTATACCGCAGAACCATAGTAATAAAATCAGCACGATACCAGCACAAACCAGACATGTACATCAATGAATAGAAGGCTTAAATATAATGCTACACAATTAGAGCCACCTGATTTTTTACAAAGATGCTAAGAATACTCATAGGAGAAAGGACAATATCTTTAAGAAATAGTCTGGAAAACTGGGTATTTATATAGAACGAAACTAGATTCTTATCTCCAACTTGCACATAGATTAACTCTAAATGAACTAAGGACCTTGGCATAAGTCTCAAATCTGCCATGGTGGGGTGGGGAAAGCAAGGAGCAGACTACAGGGTATAAGCATAGGTGATAGATTTCTGAACAGGACCCTTGTTTTTCAGAAAATAAGGCAAATAATGACAAATGGGAACTTATCAAATTAAAATGTTTTTTTTTTCTTCAGCAAAGGAGATGGTCAATATAGTGAGGAGGCAGACTACTGAATAGTAAAAAACATTTGCTGGCTTTCCATTTGGCAGAAAGTTAGTATCTAGAAGATGCAAAAATCTCACACTAAATAGCAAGAAAACAAATAACGCAATACTAACGGACTATGAAGTTCAACAGAGGGCTCTCAAAAGAACAAAAAATATAAGATGGTACAACTACCAGAAAGATCAGTGTGACATTTTTCAAAATGTCAAAACTTGAACTGCCAGAGGACTTAGCTATGTTACTCCTAAGGCTCTGTACCCACTGATAAGGATGCCTACATATCCATGTTCATTGCTACACTAGCCACACTAACTAGGAAATCCGATCAGACTATGTGGCCGTCAGCTCATGGATGGACTGTGATGTTCTGATATGTCTCCACAACAGATTTTTACTCAGCACTGAAGAAAAGCGGTATTATAAAATCTGCAGGAGACCAGATGGTACAGGAAGACATTAGACTGAGTGAGGTGACCCAAGCCTAGAGAAACAAATGCTGTATGTTGTCTCATACATGGATGCTTGGCCTGAATTTTTTACATTTCTGTTTTTAAGTTGAAGTGAGTATCTACAGAAGCCAGAAAAGAAGAAAGAATGCGGAGGTCGAGGTGTGGTGGGTGGAGAGAACCAAAGGAGTCGTGTGTGGGATGTCTGTGTAAAAGACATGTGATATGAAAATAAAGTATATTGGGTAAGAAGTTTAATGAGGGTGGGAGGGTTGGGGTGCACTGGGGTGGTAGGGTTTAAACTGGGGTTGGGGTGGAAAAGGATCATCAAAACTAAAGATGTATTTAAAAAGCCATATAGGAACTGCTACTTTATTTTTCCTTTTTAGTAATACTTTTAATTTTGGAAAATTTCATACATTATACAATATATATTGATTATATCAATTCAGCACTATGTCTCTCTAATCTGCTTATAGCCCCACACCGTATATCCCTCTTAAAATCATGTGCTTTTTTATTGTTATTAATAATTCCTTGAGTGTGGCGGAGCAAATGAATGTAGACAGATTATATAGATATATATAGCTTTAATAAGGAAATAAACTTACAGGACCACAGGTTTCCGCGGAGCACCGGAAAAGCGGAGCCAAAGAAAAAAAAGGGCTGCTGGGCTCACGCCCGGCAGATTTATCCGTAAACATTAGCCCGAGGCGAACACGCCCCCAATGGGTGGGGCTATGTCCCTACATCTCCCCCTTTTGTCTAAATAAGATAGAACCAAATCAAATACAACTATATACAATAATAACAAATAATAAATATAACAAACAATATTGAGAACAAAACTTTTGTTAAACATTTTATCTCAAGGAGTCTAAATAACATAGAGAGTAACTACAATTATATAATTTTTAACTCCGTCAAAGATCTGAGAAGGGAATAAAGATTACTTAACAATTGAGAGATATCCAAAATGTGCAACAATTGACAGAGACAACTGACTACCTGGGCAATCACCCAAAGTCTCGTTTGTAATGTTGAGTCAACCAACTTTGGCTAAGGCCTAACATAACTGGCATACCATTATTAAAGGCAAGGAACTTTTTTAGGACTATCCTACCCTGTCTTGGCAAGATAAGACAATCCTGTTTTATCCATTTAGGGATATTTTGTATCTTTGTCAGAAGTTGAGGTATGGGCTTTTTTTAACCCAAAGGCCAGTTTTGCCAAGAAGACAAACTCCCAGTGGAGTGTCTTTGGTGTTCAACGTTTTCTCGGGAGTAGAGTGGTGTTGCCAGGAGTAATTGTGTCTCTTTGGCATAGAAATTTTAGGTTAGATTAAAGGCCATTTTTTACAGCTCTTTGAAGAGGCTGAAGATCATACTATCTATACTAAATATAATCTCTATGTAACTAAAAGACCTGATAAACTTAAAAATAAATATGACAAACATATAATTTTTAATACCTATCTAACTTTGAAGACTAAAAGAATAAACAACTGTGCAATATATGAAGACAATGATCTTTAACTGTAAACAATGTCATAGTATCAGAGGTAGAAATGTACAATGTAATATGGTAGAAGTATCAATACAATATAGACAAAGTTATAAGCATACTCATACAAAAATAGAGGTAGGAACACTCACATTTAATATTTAACATATCAGTATACAAGAAACAGTACCAGTACAATTTTCTATAAACAGTAATTTACAAATACCAATCATCCCAAAAAACCAGTTTAGTGCCCACTCTTTCAGTTCTCTGAGCCTTGGATGGCGGATAAGATGACCCCTCCACAGCTCAGCATCCAGCTACTATCTCAGAACTTTGACCACTCATGAGGCTCTGCATTAACCAGCGCCCTCTGCATAAGAAGCTGCTTCTGGGAACAGCAGAAAGCACCGATAGAAACATACACATTTAGAATGCAGCTTGACAGAATGACCATTTAACAAATTGGCAACAATAGACATGCTACATCACAAACTAACTAAAACCACAATTAAGAATTAGCTGGGATGGAGTTACCCTGTGTGACGGGTGTATAGTGCTGCTCCTATGCTAAACTCAAGGCTTTAAAACCAAAATCCCAGTGCAAAGCATGGGCTGTTGTCCATGGAGGTCCTGAAGTTCCCGGTCACTGCTCTTGAACGCCAACTAGACCCAGATGGTAATGTAAGCCTATTGTTGAAGACACTATGCATCAAGTGAAATCAGAGAAATCAAGAGAAGTGAGCTAGAAGCAATCTCCTTGGAAACATATTGCAAAAGACATTATGCAGGCTGTTGGGCAAGAAAGGACTTCAACAATTTCACCCAGGTATGATTTCTACATGCTACAATGCTGAACTCACAGGCAAGATACAGCTACTAGTACAAGAGTGGCATGATTGTTGGGGGGGGGTAACCAACTATCTCCTGATTGACTCTGAGGCCTGCTATGTGGAAGGGAAGATAAGCCTGGCATAATGGGGAGGTCCCAGGCCCTATAGAGGAATCCACTCATAATCGATTGCTAAATGAACATGTGTCTAAACTACCTTCTAAATATTTGTTTATACCTGTAGACTAATAGAACTCTCAGGTTTGGTCAGAGAAGCCTTGTTCAGTATGAACAGAGACTCATAATGGGTCAAAGAGCCGAGAACAAATGACAGCTGACATCACCTACTTTGAGGGCCGGGGAACACGGTGGAACAGGGGATGGAAACTGTATACGAGTGAGAGGATGCTGCCTTCTGAACATGCTGTGGTTGCTGTAGTAACAAACACAGCAGCTGACACTATGTGCATAAGACCTGCTCATACAAAAGCACACGAGTGTGTGTGTGTGTGTGTGTGTGTGTGCAGCTGGAAGGAAGAAAGAAGATGGTTTTAACATGAGTGAGACAGAGATGAAAGAAAACAATGTGGAGAGAATATGCGTGCAATGCATTGTGTACAAGTATGAGAGAATCAAAAACTAAATAAGAAGTAAAATCAAAACAGGAGATCCCAGAAGCAGCATTGCAGGTGTAAGGAGTGTTGTTTAAACATTTGAAAAGAAAACACAAGGTGTTTAGTTACTCAACCTCTTACTGAACGTATGCGGTAATTAGGAAGGGAGAAAATGGAGGAATTAAAGTTGGAGAGAAAACTTGAAGATGTTATAATTAACTAATTTAAATAATCCAACAGACTCTATTAACAACTGCAATAATTAACAACGCATTAATATTGATGTCTGATTTCATTGAAGTGGTGGGATACAAGATTAATAGGTAAAAACTCAAAAGCGTTCTGACGTCCCGGCAGTAGACAAGTGCCCTGCACCTCATCCAGGGACGTCACGAATTTATAAATGATGGCATGAGTAAGTGAGTTTGATGATAAATAATACTAGGCCTTCACGGAAAGACCTCACATTTAACACATTGACTTGAATATAAATGGAGGATTGCCTGATTAATCCTCACAACTGGAAAGATCTATTTTTAAAATGTTGCCTCCCTCTAAAATTATCTAAAAATTTAATGTATCCCCAATAAAAATTGCAATGAGATTATTATGGAAATTGACAACCAGATTCTCAAACTCAAATGGAGGATAACTACGTGCAGACTGCGGGGGAATTCTGAAGAAGTGATCAAAGCAGCGCCCTGTCTTGGCGCAATGTCAAATTCATGAAGCACTTACTGTTGGCGCACAGAGGTATTGCCTGTGAATATCCAAATAGGTGGAAGGAACTAGAAATTTCATATGTGGAAGATTGTCTCTATTGGTCTCATGGTGACACACACTGAGGTTTGAAATGAGGAAGACTGGCAGAGGAGTTCAAAGGACATGGAGAATTGATACTCTGTGGTAATCAAGTATCGAACAAAACTTATAAAATGATTTTAGATATATCAAATAGACGCACATAGAAGTAAAGCTGCAGCAGAGCCAGCAAGAATTAAGGAAAGTACTTTAAGAATTATTTAAAACCGTGAAAGTTGGGCGCATTTGAAATGACCAAGATGCCTGCCTACAAGATGTCGTCAAAAATGATCTCAAGGAACAAGGCACTCAGGGAGACAGTAGGTATGTTGAGTTTAGAAGATTAATGCTAACAGGACATGAGGATGTGATAAATTGATCAAAAAGTTTGAGCAAGTCAAAAGTAAGATAATTAGTAATAACAACAACAATAACAATAGTAATAAATATGAGAGTCAACCAATTTGGGAAGCAAATGGAACAGCCTGCATTTGTTATTGTTCTTATAGGAGTTACCCCAGGAAAGCAGAAGTCAGTGGAGGCATAACCAAGAGGTCTTACTTATAGGAACCCAGTTCATAAGAGATGGAGAAAAAAGTCAAGACAGATGAACAGTGAATATTATTGAAAAACCACTAAATAAATTAGAGCAAGGGAAGGAAGGAATGCCAGGTTTTTAGCTGTTAATAAAATAGATTATTCTTAACTAGCATATTAAATAAGTCTGCCTCATGACATAAGAAAGCAATGGTGTCTTATTAGCTAGTGTCCCTTTATGCTTTACTCATTGGGAGGGGTGCATCTTGGTGGCTGGAGAGGAGTGACAGCAGAATCTAAGCTTCTCTCTGAAGATTCTTGGGTGGATATGACTTAGGATGAGCTCTCTGGGACTTGGTGGCTTTAAATCTGTAATGTCCCCCGACAAGGCCCAGGGAGTGAGCGCTTGTTTGCCAGCTGCAGCTGCTGTTTGAGAGACCAGGGCTTTTAGCAAGCAGAATCTGCTCTGAGTTCCTGCTACACAGCTTCACCGAGGGTAGAGCTTTGCTGGTAATGACTGCTCTTTGCTTCCTGGTGTGTTGTGGTGTGGACAGCCAACACCCCACCCTCTCACCATTACAGGCTGTGCAGAGCCTTCCTCACTAGGCTACTTCTCTTCCTATTGCTCTGATAAACACCATGATGAAAAGCCTCCTAGGGAGGACAGGCTTTATCAGAATGGCTTACAGGTTCAAGTCTCCCATCAAGATAACCCAAGGCAGGAAACTGGAGGCAGGAACTGAAGCAGAAGCCATGGCGGGGAGATGCTTACAGGGTTGCTATTCATGGTTTGCTCAACCTACTTTCTTATAAAACCCAGGACGACCTGCCCAGGGGTGGCACCACCCACTGTGGGTTGGGCTCTCCCACATCTAGTATTATTAATCAAGAACATGCCCAACAGACACACCCGTAGGACAGTCTGATGGAGCTAATTCCTCAGTTCATGCTCCCTCTTACCAGGGGACTCTGGGTGGTGTCCAGTTGACAAAAGAACTAGCCAGCACCCCGTGACTGTGCACAGCTGCATTCGGTATGACAATCTGGCTGCATGTGACACAGTGGATTTAATTCATTGTCTCGTAATTCCAGGGCTCCTTCTCCCCATTGAACTATAAGATTCTGGGGTGATGGGGTGAGCAGAGGTTCTGTGTTCTTCAGTCATGGTTTCCGGACGTATTACAGAACACCTGGAGCGCAGTGTGTACCTAATAAGAATAAACCTAGGGAATGGCCCTTGCCTTGGCAAGTCACTCGGGAAGTCAGACTTCTTGACCCCAAGGGTGACACAAGATTGCACTTCTTATGGCTCCATAGTTAGGAACAGGAATACTTCCTATTAGTGCACACATTTAATAAATGACAAATAACATCAAGCACAACATATTACATGTGCAATGTTGCATGTGCAGAAACGAAATGATTTTCCCGAGTGCTGGCCTCTAATCAAGTTCTCTAATGTTGCATTAACAGGGGCCTCTGGCTTAATAGATCCTTCTGGTAGTCTCAGACATTTAAGAAATGAAGTAGACTCAGTCATACCCTATCCCGTGCAGGTGACTCCTCCTGAAAACCCAAGAATATCTTCTGAATGGGTTGCATATTTCTGACTTCACACAGATTGAAAAACAAAACCAAAAATACAGGACGCCTTAGAAGGAAAATGAGACTGTGTCCCTCATCTAATATCGACACCCAAAATTCTTAGTGAGTTCCTTATTCTTAATTCATCTTTAAAAATATAGCCCTGTCATATCCTTACTGTTTTGCTAAGTATTTCTTTCTTTGCTAATATCAGCAAAATATTAACACACATAGGAGGTGTATGGAGAATTTTTGTATGGATCATGCATTGGGTTTGAAGCACACAGGGAAAAAAATGACACATTTACTGGGTTCCTCTGAGCAGCCCCGGGCTCTGTGAGATTACTTTTAGATTCATAGAGTGGTCAGACATTGACCATGACGTTGGCCCTCTACACGCTCAAGAAAATGTCCTTTCCCCCAGGCAGGGATTTTGTTGTATCACAGTTATACTAGCAAGAATAGATGAAGAAAATGACTTCAGACCCATATGATTCACTGCGGCTTTTCCTGCTTGAAGGAGAAGGGGCAGCAGCCAGAGGAAGTGCTGTATAGAGGCCACACCTCTTAGCCTTAAAACAGTGGCCGGGTACGTGCCTATGGTAAAAAATAGGACCCTCAATACTTAAACCTATCCAAAATACTGAATCTGGAGAACTCGTCCCCACCATCGGTCTGTGTTGGATATTACTGATTGTTGGCATCATTGATTTCCTATAGACAAGAAGACCTTCTATCTTTCATTCTGAGATTCCTTTACTCTTTAACCTTCAACTAGCAATGCCTGCTTCATAGGCTAAAATCAGTCTAATCATAACCTCCTTGTTCATGATTTCATGAGCAAATAAGATTCTGTGTCTGCACATAATTGGAAAACACAGAAATGAAAGACCCCAAAGGCACACATCATTCACATAAGACTTGCTGATTGGTGAGGTCATAATTACTCAGTTTGTCTTGCACACCCCCAAGTTTTCATAACGCTTTCCCAAGTTTCAGATCTTTTGGGAAGTGCCATTAGCTTGCTCCCTGCCTGAAACCATAAGCAATACTAGCGGAATAGAGTGTATAAATAAGAGGCAAGCCATAGTTTGACAGAGCATGAAACCAAGTAGGGAGGTAAAGTTGTTTTGCCATCTACAGCACTGTCATTTCTTCTAACCGACATTGTTCTAATTACCCTAGGCTGGTGCAGAACTTAGAATCCTCCTGCATCAGCTTCCAAAGTGCCAGGATAAGAGCTGAGTTATTAATCCAATTTAACGAAACGAATTTTGTTATTTTGAAACGGTCTTGCTATGTAGCTGAGGAGAATCTCAAATTTACAATCTTCCGTAAGTGCTCTTGAGTGCTGGGGAACTACCTGGGATGTTATCTTTATCTGTTTTATTTTATTTTGAATTATGTGGGGGGGGGGGTATGGCCTTCCTTTGTAGACAAAATTGGCTCCAAATTCACCATCCTGACTCAGTGGGATTTCAGGTGAAAAGTATCATGTTATCTGGACCAGTAGTGTTCTGTAAGCAGGAATGGCCATGCATTTATCACCTGGGCAAGCAGAGTGGGGCTAACTCAGCCTCCCTCCTTGAATCATAAGTTTTTGTGTCTCCCCTCAAAGTCCATTATCTCTAACTTCCAAGATCCCCCAAATCTGCTTATGTTTGTGGGTAAGCTTCCAGGATTAATTTGCCCCCCCCCCCTCTTCCTGGAGAGACTTTCTTCAGAAGGTACCTGTGTCCTCAGTTCTAGGGAAAGGAACTGACCATCATGCAGATGAGACCTCCCCCTGGTGTGGGCCTCCACCCAGACACATTTGCATTCTCTACCTCTTGATACCCACAGGAATCCTCCACCCTCACACCCACCTCTGCTGCTGGAAAACAAGAGAACCTCCCCCTCCAAGGTCAATCTCCCTTTCCCTGCCCAAGGCCTCCTAACTTCCTAGGAACCCACCAAACTGCATTTCTTAGCTGTTACCTCTCACTGGCTACAAGAGGATTCTCTCTCCAGGGGAGGGCTTTCTTTATTGATGTAAATGTACTCTCATCTTCAAATAAGTAAACAAAGGAAAAAGCTCAGGGGTGCCTCCCTTCAATGCCAATAGCCTTTGTCCAGCTGTGGCCAAACTGGGGAAGGTTTTGAAAAGAATCCCCTCAGTCCAGGCCTTTAATGCCGACACTTGAGAGCTAAAGGCAGAGGTAGAGGGAAGCAGATCTCTAAGTTCAAGGCCAGCCTGGTCTATGTAGTGGGTTCCAGAACCTGCCTAGAGAAAACTAACAAAAACAAAAAGCAAAACGAAGAATTCCTTATGTTCATTGCTCCCCCTGAACCTCTCTCCTCCCGCGGTTCCAGTCCTGGAACAGAAGTAGGGCACTCACATTTGGCAAGCACTTTATTAGTAGCTATATTGTCTTCTATGAGTCAGTCTCCCAAAGTTGCTCACTTGAGTTCACTTTGTAGCTCAGGCAGACCCTAAACATGTGATCCTCCTGCCTCAGTCTCCCAAGTAACCAAGATGATGGGTGTGCATCTCTAGACCAGTCTTTTTGTCCCATTTTCTTTTCTCAAATTCACAATGAAGCTCCTGTCATCGGCGTCAACCCACCACTCTACCAACAAGGCCATTTGGTTATGGATGACTTAGACCTGTATATTTCATAGCCCAGTGGCTGTTTTAAATTCATATCAGACCACTTAGAACTATTACAAAATACCCGACATGGGCTCCTTATGAGTAAAACCAGGCTTATTTAGCTCGCTGGTCTGAAGGCTGGAAGCTCAAAGTCTAAATTTCAGCACATGTTTTGTGCAGTCCTCATGACATGCAGTAGAATGTGTTTTGGGGAAAGGATCTTATCTTGGAACAGGAAGTCAGGCAGGAGTAGAGCAGAACGGTGATCAGTTTGTTATAACAGTGTCCAGGTCCCCAGAGAGAAGTTGCCTAGGTCTCCATAGAAATATCTTAATCCTTTCTGAGGGTATGGTGACAATGTCTAAGGACCTCCCACATGGCTCTATCTCTTACAGATTCTACAAAACTGAAGGTCAAGTTTCCAGCACACAGATGGATGGAGGTAAAACCACATTCAAAGCAGAGCAAAATTCTTTGCTCCCTTGACTGTTAGTGGCTCTACACTGATAAGCCTTGTCTCACTGGGGGAGCCATTATTGCCTTGCTTTCTGGTTCTCCCATCTCCCTGCTACTCTTACCACCCCTCCAGTATCTCCTTTGCCTCCTGCAGGATTGATCTCTTCTATTCATCTAGACTTATCAAAAGTGTGGTTTCATTTCTTCTCATTTTCTTTGTATAATTTCCTTTAATATTTTTCTTATTTTTCAAATTTGAATACTTTCATTATTATTAAAGATTTATTCATTTTTATTTAGTCTGTATGGATTTTCCCCAAATATATGTCTGTGTATCT
This sequence comes from Chionomys nivalis, assembly GCF_950005125.1. Classification (NCBI taxonomy): domain Eukaryota; kingdom Metazoa; phylum Chordata; class Mammalia; order Rodentia; family Cricetidae; genus Chionomys; species Chionomys nivalis. The sequence continues at coordinate 87,644,290 of NC_080087.1, forward strand.
TATGTGGCCTTAGAAAGAAGGAAAGGCTGTTCAGTCCCTAAAGACTGGAGTTATATATGACTATGAGTCACCATATAGGTTCTCTGGAACAAAACTTGGGTTCTCTGGAAGAGCAGCTAGTCTCTTTTTTCCCCCGAGACACTTAGTTAACACCTATGAACTATTGAAACAAACACAGCTTGCAACTATGGTATAAAGTAGGCATAAATTATGAAAAGTGAAATTAAGACAATTAATATGCTTATCCTCACACAGTTCCATTTTTGTGTCAAGAATACTTAAAATTTGCTCTTCAATAATTCCAAGCACACAGTGAATTGCTATTAACTAGAGTTACCATGTTGTATGGTGGGTTGCTCAGATGTATTACTACCTATCATGCTTCTGTATCTATAACTTCCACATACTAATCTTCAACAGATTCAACTTTCCATGAGCACCAGACATATAGTTCCATCTAGTTTTTATCTTCATGAGAATGGTTCAAAGATTTCAGAAACTTTGTGGCATAAAAGCTCAACCTGTGATCTTTCTTCTCTAATCTGACTCATCTTTGGTTTCACATTTCCAGTGAAGTTACCCTGTGTCAGTCACTTGACTGACACAGGAGAACAACAATAGAGTCTATGAGTTTATATACATGACATATGTGCTATATGTAGGCATCTATAATTATAGAGCAAGATGAAGTCAATTGACTTGTAAGACTGACTGTAATGCATCCCAGGGAATCAGAGAACTTCAAGGCTGCTCAGTCTAAGAAGATAGATGCTTCAGAAGAAGAGGGATCATTGTTGAAGCCATGGGCTTGGGCAAAAGGCCTGAAAGACCTCCTGGAGAGTTCCTGCAGTGGGTCCTTGTTGTGGGAGAATTATTTTAATGGCCATTCCACTGTGCCAATAAAGTCACCTTGAATCAAAGGACATAGTCAGTGATTGGCTGACTGGGATTAGCCGTAGAGTTGCTGGAGGACTGAGAAGGTTTAATAGAGAGGGTCAGAAAGGAAGAAGAGGGAATTTCCAGGGGGTGTTTCCAGAGCTGATGGATTAAGGGAAATGTGGAGAAGGTTAGCCAATAGACTCTACATTGTTCCTTGGATTTGTCAGGTCTTTATCTCAATTTCTGACTCCCAAGTTTTTATTATACTAAAACAATTAAATAAATGAGATAAGTAAATAAGTTAAATAAATAAAACATTATATCTGGCATCTAACATGGGGGTCTTAGATCATGCCCCAGGTGGCAAAGCCACCACAGCAGAGCAGCTCTCTCCTCTTAGCAGTTGGCTCTGTCACCCTGTTGCATGCCTCCTCAGCCCTGCTGCTGCACCAGAGTGGGTGTCTTAGGCCTGCCCACCAGCCTTGTGACACACCGACAGCCAACAGAATACATTCCTATTTATCCACCCCACCAACACTCATGGCAGGCAGCTTGGTTTTCTCCCACACTGCATCCTGCCCTCCACCGCTAGCAGCAGGCTTCAGGGTCCCATCTCATGTTGCATCCCAGCAGCTCTGATTTTTCTTACCAGTTTCCTTACATTAGCTCTTCAACAGCTCACCCCTTCCTTCCTGCATGACACATGAGCAACCACAATGGCCCCCAGCTCAAATGTGCAATTAGCATAGCATGGGGCACCCTGCCATGCCCACCCTCTATGCTACCACAGTCAAACATGATCATTGTAGCTGATTAACCCCTTACTTACCTCCTACCTTCACCACAGGATCCACTCATGCTATCAGTGTCATCTGATCTGGTAAGACACTTTTTGTTTGTTTGTTTGGTTGGGTTTTTTGAGACAAGGTTTACCTGTTTTGCCTTTGCTATCCTGGAACTCACTCTGTGGACCAGGCTGGCCTTAAAATTCCAGAGATGTAGGAGTCCGCTCATTTGTTCCTGGCTATCTAAACTCTAAATAACCACAGAGAAATATATTAATTAAATCACTGCTTGGCCTATTAGCTCTAACTTCTTATATCTTAATTTAACCCATTTTTATTAATCTGTGTATTGCCATGTGGCTGTGGCTTACAGGCAAGTTTCAGGCTCCTCTGTCCCTGGCAGCAGCTACATGGCATCTCCTCGACTCCACCTTCTTTCTCTCAGCATTTAGTTTAGTTTTTCCTGTCTAGCTCTGTTCTGCCCTGCTATAGGCTCAAATCAGTTTCTTTATTCATTAACCAATAAAAGCAACACATATACAGAAGGACTTCCCAAATCAGGCAGTCCTGTCTCTGCCTCTCAAGTGTCAGGATTAAAGGCATGTGGCACCACACCCAGCAAAGACACTTTAAATGAGAAATTAGGGTTTTTTATTTAAATAAAGGGGGGATGATCTTTCCCATGTTAAGAATTGTAAATATCACAATGCAGGTAGTTAGGATACTATTTAGTGCTACTATGGCTTGCTTGCAAATGGAAAACATAAATGAAGGGATAAACCACTTGGTTGGGGAAGATATAATACCAATTTTAATTATTACCAGTTTTATAATTAATATTTTAACCTTAAAAAGTGTTTTGATAACTGTGTCAAATATGGAAATTTGACTGAAAAGATACAAAGCTTAGAAAGACTTACTACTGATAAGATACAAGCTTTAGGAAGACTTAACTGCTGATACGATACAAGCTTTAGAAAGACTTACTACTGATAAGATACAAGCTTTAGGAAGACTTCCTACTGACAAGATACAAACTTTAGGAAGACTTACTACTGATGAGATACAAGCTTTATGAAGACTTACTACTGATAAGATACAAGCTTTAGGAAGACTTACTACTGATAAGATTCAGGCCTTAGAAAAACTTGCTATTGGAAAGAGGCATGCCTTAGAAAGACTTACTAATTAAAGTAAGAAAAATTTGACTGATAAGATACAAGTCTTGAAGGATATACTATTGATAAGATACAAGCTTTAGAAAGACCCATTAATGAAAATAAGAAAGATACTCAGACACAGACAGAGGAATTTTGAGCAGAACCTACTATGCCATTGCATTATGAAACTAAAACGGAATGGCCTAAGATTTTAGAAAACAAACCTCAATTTATCCAGCTACCATACAAGAATGATAACCAGATGACTGGCACTCCTAAGGCTATACAGAAGTTAACTGAGATTCTGTCAAAATGTTAGATTTGAAGAGGTTTAAGGAAGTAGTCATTTTATGTGGTATGCATTCAACCTTTGTGAAGCAGGTGTTAAATTCATGGACAACTCAGAACAGAATTACTCTACAAGACTGGAAACACTTAGTTACAACAATATTGGAATCTGGTACTCAGTTACAACAGAAAACACTGTAAGCTGAAACTGCTTGTTCGTGCCTGGCTGCCCAAACCCAAAATAATCACATAGATATTATATTAACTACAACACTGCTTGGCCAAATACTTAAGCATATTGTTAGCTAGCTCTTACATCTTAAATTAACAAATTTTTATTAATCTGTGTATTGCCACATGGTTGTGGCCTACTGGTAAGGTTCTGTCTGGTGTCTGGCATCTGTCTCCTGCAGCAGCTACATGGCTTCTCCTCAACTCTGCCTACTCTCTCCTCCTCTATCTGCATGAAATTCATACCTTTACCTATTCTGTACTGCAATAGGCCCAAAGTAGCTTCTTTATTAACCAATGGTATTCACAGCATACAGAGGGGAATCCTTCATCAAAACATGGTAGAAAAAGGAAGTTAGGGTCATAGAACAGAAAATAGTGCTAGAAGTATTGAAATTTCCCAATACCAGCTCCTTGGTGAGGGTCAGAATGTTGAATTGCAAGGGCAGTCTACATTTGATGATTACATCCTGGCCCTATGCCATATAACAACTTTAAATGTTTGGAACAAGATTGAAGAATCAGGAAAGAAGACTGAGTCATTTACTAAAATTACACAAGTCCCCCTCCAAAAGCCTTCACTGGTGTTTTATAAAGACTGACTTCAGCTGTAAAAAGAATGCTATCAGATCTAAAAATTAGATAAACATTAATTGAATCTTTGGCTTTTGAAAATGCTAATTCAGAATGCAAAAGAGTAATTAGGTCTTTCAAGAAAAGATCAGAACCTATAGATGAATGAATCAGAAATACAGCTGATATTGGATCTCATGCTTATGATGAAACTTGGATAAAGAGAAAGGACTTCTAAAAAGTTTAAGAAAAATCAAAAGGTTAGATGTTTTAATTGTGGTAAACAAGATGATCTGAAAAGGGATTGTAGACAAGATCTTCCTAGGAACAAGGTTTTTTCTACAGATAATCCAAACAGAAGGCCCCAGCCTTCTACAGTATGCAGAAGGTGTGGCAAAGGCCAGCATTGGACTAATGAGTACAGATAAACAAGAAACAGGCAAGGCAAACCTTTGCCATCAGGAAATGCACTGAGGGGCCTTCCACAGGTCCCAATATCAAATTTTGCTCAATAATACCCTATCAACATCAAAGAAACTCATTCACAGAGCAATTAAGACTGAATACCTGTTGTTAAAAACCACACTGATCTGGATATGACCAAAGACAGAACAACTACTATAGATATGACAAAAAGTTCAGGAGAAACCAGAAAATAAGGATTTTTATCAAGCTATTATAAATGATCAGAGACCAAAGCAAAAAATACATATACAAGGCATTAAAACTGAGGACTTAGTAGACACAGGTGCAAAGGTAACAATATTTTTTCCAAAATCTTGGCATTCAGATTGGTCTCTTCAGGAGACAAATGTTCAACATCTAGGAATTAGAACTTTATCTCAGGAAAGACAAAATACTAGGTATGTTGAGTGTATGGGGCTAAAATGACAGGAAAATTTAAATCATGTGTGGCTAATATAATGAATTTATGGGGATGTGGTTTATTACAGTAATGGAAACACATATTAAAATTCCTCCAATCTCAGAAGCAAACCATAAAATAAAGAATGCTTCTGAGAGAAATATTAAAAGATATTATCAAGAATAGTCACATACTGTTCATATTGTTCATAATCAGGGCACAACAGTTGATGGTCTTTCAAAAATATCAATGGTCCTTTCTTTGAAAATGTACATTGACAAAGAGCTTGCAGTAATTGGGGGGGGGGGTAGCAAGATTATCACAAATATCCCAAAAGCAAGAAACTAAAGTTGATAAAATAACTAATTGGATCCTTCCTCATATTGTATGAGAGACACCAATTTCTAGAACCCCTACATTTTATATGGATACAAATAAATCAGAAAAGGCAGGTTATAAGTAAGGAAAAATAAATAAAATGACTCATAAGGGTCTTTTCTAATGCCACTAATATCATAATCCTTTGGTTTTATTTTGACTCTTTAAAACTTTTTAAGGAAAAATATTATCTCAAAATATATAAAATTAATGTATACATAAATACACACACATATATGCACCTCTGTAATGATATTAATGGTCATGTAGAGTACTAATTCTAGAAATAGACTCTATCTAGCCTTCTGTATGTGATTTTGGGCTTGAGTCTGAACTAGGTAATCAGAAATTAAGCTTGTATAGCCTGAATACACTTAATAGGTTGTGATCCTTTAACCTCTCCAAGATATGACATTTAAAATGTTTAAGCTTTCTACAGTGAACTGTAACCATTCCTTATAGTGACATTTCAGTCTTCAAAAAAGATGATGGGACCCCACAATGATGATTCCACCTGAATTGTGGTAACACAACTAAACTGAAAAACACCACGGAAAGATCAACTTTGAACTAAAATTTGCTTAGGACAATTTCAAGGCAGTTAGGTAAGATGGTCTAGCATCATAGACTATTTTAGTCAGAACTTCCGCTAAGTCATGAACTTTCTTATCACATGGAGACTGGACAATAGCTAATTCTCCCAGGATTTGATCTTTAGTTTAAATTTTTTCAGGGACCCCTAAAGATGCCATCACCCTGAGACAACAAGAAGTAACATTCCTAAAGGTGGAGTGAGTGTTTTTTTTTTTTTTTTTTTTTTTTTTTTTTTTTTTTTTTTTTTTTGTCATTTGGTGGATATTTATCAACATTTATGGGGGCTGATTACAAGTTGTTATTGGTCATGGTCAGGGAGGAATCTGAACAAAAGAGATTAAATGCTAGGATCTTGTTCTGAAAAGAAAATGGGGAGATATAAGGATAATAGAAAAATGTCAGATTACTAAATCTACTTTTAAACTAAAAGTAGTTTAAAATAAAATAGTAGTCTCAAATATTTCATATTGGTATGGAGTTTTGCATATTGATACAAATTTAAGGTTATTTTTGTTATGCTATATATATGTTTCTACTCTTGCTTAAGATATTTTTATAAATTGATATAAATGTAAGGTAATTTTGACTATACTGTATATATGTTTTTATTCTTATTTAAGATATTGTATCTGTGTAGTCCATAGAAAATTTAATGTTCTAGTCCTTGAAAGCTATTTAGGGTAACAAAGAAATTCAGGTTAATACTCATCTATAACAACCAAAATTATAATCATGCTAGATATGTTTTCTAAGTCAAATAGAGATATATTTTAAATAGATAGATCTTTAAACTCTTTAGAGACCTACAGAATATAACCTTTAAGATATTTTAATAACATAGGGCTTTTCTTGACAATGAGACACATAGGCTCCTGGCAGTACCAATTTACTTCAAGAGAGGACAATAGGCATTGAAGAACCTCCATAAGGAGTTTGCTTTCAATGTGTCAAGGCTGGTCATTTAGACAAGAGGCTACCCTTGCTTTGACTGCTAATAGTATGCTGTCCAAACTGTACAAGCAGGATATAAAAGAGGTGACTGCTGACTTTTGCTAAGACAAGGTATGTCTTTTACTAATTCCTGCTTTATAAGAACTATTTTGATATCTGAAGCCTGTAGACTGAAGATGAATATCCCAAACTTGCAGAAGAACGTTACGGCGACTGTCAAGGCAGGCAGGTGTCTTCGTTGTTTCTATAGCTTTGGAAGTTGCTAGCTCTGCACCTCCTGTTTACTCAGGTAATATTATATCCTTCTCATGTCTCTGATGTAGTTGAAGATTAGATAGTTATAGTTACAGTTTTCCTTAGTTATGATAGAATGTAAATTAGGTATAAATCTTTGGACTCACCGAGATAGGATAGATTGTAAAGTATTTCTCTAAATTTGCCAAATACTAAAGGACTGGACATAGTGAATGTACTTCTTACTCAATAATTGATCTTATTGAATATAGTTTTACTATGTTAGAGTTAAAACCTTTCCTTTTTATTTGGAAACAAAGAAGGAAATGTTGTGGGACAATTTTATATACAGACATTATACTGTGCCAATAAAGCAACTTTGAATCAAAGGATGGAGTCAGTGATTGGCCGATTGGGATTAACTATAGAGTTGTTGGAGGGGTGTAATAGAGAGGGACAGGAAGAGAGAAAAGAGAAAAGGGATTCTTGGGGAATTCCAGAGGAAAAACATGGAGAGAGGGTCAGCCAATGGCCTTACCATTGTACCTCAAATTTATCATGTCTTTATCTTAATTTCTGACTCTTGATTTTTATTATATTAGAATAATTTAGGTAAATGTTGTAGGTCCATGTGGAATGATAGAAGAAGATGAATATCTATGGGCAGTAACAACAGGGCAATTACAACAGCACAATGTATAAACACTGAAAGTCGCATTGTAGGCCTTTAGTCCCAGCATTCAGAATGCTGCAAAAGGATTATCAATGAGGTTGAAGTCAGTCTATGATGTGGGATTCCCCTCTGTGTGCTGTAAATACCACTGGTTAATGAATAAAGAATTTGCCTTGGCCTGTGATAGGGTAGAGTAGAGATAGACAGGGAAAAGAAAACTGAATGCTGGAAGAAAGAAGGTGGAGTCGAGGAGATGCCATGTAGCCACCACTGAGAACAAGCAAGCAATAACCTTGCTGGTAAACCACAGCCATGTGGCAATACACAGATTAATAGAAATGGGTTAAATTAAGATGTAAGATGTAATTGGCTAAAATTAGAAGCTAGAACTAATGGGCCAAGCAGTGATTTAATTAATACAGTTTCTGTGTGGTTATTTTGGGAGTCTGGGTGGCTGGGAAATGAATAGGCAGCCTCCTACAAGAAGTCTGGGCTTCATAGCAAAGACTGTGCTATACTATGTCTGGCTCACCTCTTGAGAAGATCCCCTATGTGGATAATCTAGGAAACTCCCAAGCTGGAGTGCAGGTGAGGCTCATGGAGAGATAATGGAAAAGTCACACTGGAAATATTGAAGAGCAAGGAAGGAGTTCTTCCCTCACTTCATACCTTCACTAGTTTCCTACACCTGCACTTGCATCCCTGAATACTCCGACCCCTGCTTGTCTGCCCAGGGCTTCCTGTTACTTGTTTGGCTCCCTTTAATTCCCTCACCAGACATGGGCTTCCAGGCTAGAGAATGGTGCCACCCAGATTGGGTGTGCATCTCCCCACTTCAGCTAACCCCTCTGGAATCCCTGTCACAGACACAATCCAGGGCTGCAAAAGTCTCCTAGGTGATTCCAAATCTATGCAGAGTGACAACAGAGGTTCACCATCAACTAAAGCATTGAGTTCCTGAGAAAAACAGGATTTTAATTTAATGTATAAATTCGTGGAAGAGTCAACTAACTGGTGAAAACTGTTTGCAAATTGTAAAGTGTTGACCAACTGGTGCTGTGAGCCAGAAGTTGTTCAAACAGTTAGTTATGGCCATATTTCAGTTTATGATCTGCCTCTCTGTCTTAGTTAAGGTTTTGACTGGAAGCTATTTTTACTGTGAAGAGACATCCAGAAAGTTTTAAAAGCTAAAACATTTAACTGGGGGCTGGTTTACAGTTTCAGAGGTTTAGTTCTTTATCATCCTGACAGGAAACATGGTGGCATGCAGGCAGACATGGTGCTGAAGGAGTTGAGAGTTTTACATCTTGATTTGCAGGCAGCAGGAAGCGAACTGTCTCCATACTGACTGTAGCTTGAGCATAGAAGACCTTAAAGCCCATGCCACAGTGAGACACCTCTTCCAAGAAGGTCATACCCACTCCAACAAAGTTACACCTCCTAATCCTACCACTCCCTATTAATTTATAGGGGCCAATTATATTTAAATTACCATATTCTCACTACACCCATTTCCTTCCATTCTCTTTATTGATGAAATCTGTCAATCAGGGATACCAAAAATTTGATTTTCTAACTCACATGTGGTACTGGCCTTCCAGACCACCTTAGGTGAGTGCTTTCTCCTACTGTGTTTTGTTTTGCTGGTCTGAGGAAGGCTCTATGGAGTACTTGCTCTATGCTATGTGAGTTTTACTGGGCCACATTGCTTATGCCTTGTCTGTGACAGGTACTGGAGGAATTTGCCACTCTGATATTTTTTTCCAGAGGTGAAAGTAATAGAGAAATTTTGTATGGGTAAAATAATTCTTGCTTTTAACCTTAAAAAAGGACAAAACCGCAATTTTTCACAAAGAGCATGAGCCTCCTTTTTTGAGAAAAAAAGAATATGTGTCAGTTTCTGGTGTTACAAATGCAAATTACATAGAGTTTTGACTTAGTTAGGGTTTATATTGCTGTGAAGAGACACCATGACCACAGCAACTCTTATGAAGGAAAGACATTTAATTGAGGTGACATATTTTCAGAGATTTGGTTCATTATCATCATGGTGTGACATGGTGGCATGTAGACAGACATGGTGCTGGAGCAGGAGTTAAGAATCCTTACATCTTGACTCACAGGCAACAGGAAGTGGTCTGAGATGCTGGGTGGGTATCTTGAGCATATATGAGACCTCAAAGCCTGCCTCCACAGGGGCCCATTTCCTCCAACAAGGCCATAGCTCCCATTAGTACCACTCCAGTTGAGGACCATTTTCTTTTAAACCACAACATTCCATTCCCTGGCTCCCAAAAGCTTATAGTAATATCATAATGCAAAAATGCATTTAGTCCAATTTCAAAAGTCCCTATAATCTATAACAGTACCAAACTTATTTAAAAGTCTTAAAGTTCAAAGTCTCTCTCTTCTCAGATTCATGTAATCTCTTAATTGTAATTCTCTGTAAAAAACAAAATCAAAAGGCAGATTACATACTTCTAACATATAATGGTACAAAATACACATTAGCATTACAAAATGTAAGGAAGGGAGCACAGTGAGGAAATACTGGGCCAACGCATGGCCAAAAACCAGCCGGAAAAACTCTGCATCTCCATGCCTGATATCTAAGTACTCTTCAGATCTCCAAATCCTTCCAGCTTTGTTAACTACATCACACTTCTTTCTCTTGGGTTGGTTCTACTCCCTGTTAGCAGCTTTCCTTGGCAGGTGTCCCACAGTTCTGGCATCTCCAACATTTTGGGGTCTCCAGGGCAATCCAGACTTCAACTTCACAGCTTCACACAATGGCATCTTTAGGCCTCCATTCAGGGACTCATGTCCTTGGACTCAGTAGTTTTCCTTAGTTGTGGAAGGAGATTCCATAATGCCTTTCTTCTGTCCTTAACTCTAGAACCATGTGACTGAAGCTGCCAAGTTCTGCTGCTTGTTGAGGCTGGAACATGCCCCTTTGTTCAATTACATCTTCACCAGTTTTCTGTTTTCAAAGCTGTCTTCACTACCTAAGCTTGGCTGTTCTGAAACTGGATCTGTAGACCAGGTTGACCTCAAACTCAAATATCTGCCAGCCTCGGCCTCTGGAGTGCTGAGATTAGAGACATGCATCAGCACAACTGCCTCTAACCCTTTCTTTAATTCCTTTTCACAAGTTGGAAACTTAGCTGGGTGAGATCTTGACCTGATGTTACCACTCCCTTTCTTCCATTTCTTAACCCATTCATCTCCTTGAACACAGGACTTAGTTCCATCCCACTTTCTGATGTTCCTTTTCTCCTCAAATGTTTTTCCTTGCTAAGCTGCTCCTTCTCGTTATCTGTCTTCAGTAGCATTAGTAATCACACAACAGAGCCTATAATAGACTGTTTTGAGATTTCCTCTGTCAATGGAATTAACCCAAAACTCTTGACTTTAGCCTCAGGTAGACTCTTCAGACAAGGGCAAAAAGCAGCCACAAACAACATCACAAGACTGGTCTCTGGGCCACATGTTAACATTCTTCTCCTCTGAAGCCTCTTGATCCAGGCACCCACAGTTTAAATACCTCTCAACATTCAGGAGGATGCCTATATGTTTTTCTTTGTGTTCACCTTCTTATTTAGCTTCTCTAGGATCACGAATTATAGGCTCAATGTCCTTTATTTATGGCTAGAAACCAAATATGAGTTAGTACATCCCATGTTCCTCTTTTTGGGTCTGGCTTACCTCACTCAGGATAGTGTTTTCTATTTCTGTCCATTTGCATGCAAAATTCAAGAAGTCATTGTTTTTTACTGCTGAGTAGTACTCTAATATGTATACATTCCATACTTTCTTCATCCATTCTTCCATTGAAGGGCATCTAGGTTGTTTCCAGGTTCTGGCTATTACAAACAATGCTGCTATGAACATAGTTGAGCATATACTTTTGTTGTATGATAGGGCATCTCTTGGATATATTCCCAAGAGTGGTATTGCTGGGTCCAGGGGTAGGTTGATCCCGAATTTCCTGAGAAACCGCCACACTGCTTTCCAAAGTGGTTGCACAAGTTTGCATTCCCACCAGCAATGGATGAGTGTACCCCTTTCTCCACAACCTCTCCAGCAAAGGCTATCATTGGTGTTTTTTATTTTAGCCATTCTGACAGGTGTAAGATGGTATCTTAAAGTTGTCTTGAAAAAAAATATCAAACCCATAAAAAAAAGAAAAAGAAAAAAAAAAAGAAAAATCAGCACTGGCCAATACCTTGACCTCAGTCTTGTGAGACCCTAAACAAAAGACTTGCTAAGTTATTCTAGGCCTTCTGACTCACAAATGTGTGAGACAACAGTATTATTTAAAGCTGTGAGGTCTGGAATAATTTGAGTGCTAAAGAAAAACATATAATTTGTAACAAAATACTTACATGTCAGTCATTCTAGTATTGGGAATTTGCCTAGAGAAATGAAAATATTTACCTCTAAATTCTTGTACATTAGCGTTTGTAAGAGCTATAGTGGAAAGCATTTGAAATGTCCATCAATACATGAATTGATAAAATGTGGTTTAATGAAATAATATCCAGAAATAAAAGGAATTACAGATATTAAAAAAAAAGAAAAAAGAAAAAAATTAAATAACTCTCAACAACATTTCCTCCATGCTCCTACTAGCATGGTCCATTAATAAACGCTTAAAGCATTTCATTGCTTTCCTAAGCCAAACTTCCAAAATTCATATTTCTTCAAACAAAAGCATGCTCATATCTAGCACAACAACACCCCAGGCCTTAATATCAACTTCTATCTTAGTTACGGTTTTTGGTGCCGTGAAGACACACCATGACCACAGTGACTCTTATAAAGGAAACCATTGAATTGGGGTACTTTGCATTTTCAGAGATTCAGTCCATTATCATCATGGTGTGGCATGGTGATATTCAGGCAGGTATGGTGCTGGAGAAGAAACTGAGAATCCTATATCTTGACTCACGGGCAACAGGAAGTTGTCTGAGACACTGGGCAGCATCTTGGGCATATATGAGACTTCATAGTCCACCTCCACAGTGACATATTTCCTACACAAGACCACACCTAATACAACGAGGTCATACCTCCTAATAGTGCCACTCTCTTGGGGGCCATTTTCTTCCAAACCACCACAGGCTTTATCTTTTAACAAGGAGTTTGCATCATCCCAGTTACTCCCCCATAGCCAAACTCTAGACATAGGGTCTGCATCACTGCCTGTGGGCAGAGTGGGTTTCTAAGACCTCCCACCACACTTACTTGGTCTATTTTTACAGCTCCACCTTGGTGATCACCTAAGACCCAGTTGACAGAAAGGATCCAGAATGCTTCTCTTTTGTGTATGTCCCTGGTATGATTTGAGAGATGCCCCTCACAGGAACATGACTTTGAGCCCTTAGAACTGGTCACTGTCATATGAAGTCATGGGTCCTCTGGAGTGAGATGTCAGGAGAAGGATGGAGAGAAGAGTTCCTGAGCCTGTGGGGTCTTCTGTTGTACCTGTGAGCATGAGAATCAGGGGCCTCTGCCGCAGCTTACAGATGTGTATTTCCTTGTTCCATTTCAGCAAACACTGCTGTCCTAAGACTAGAAGCTGCGCCCCTAGGAGAGCCTGCGCTTAGGATCTCTTCACTCTGTATTCTCTTGAGGGAGTCTCAGCTTTAGAGCTTGTAGCTCTGGGAGCCAGGACCAGTTCCCTTGCCCTTCCCAGCAGGGCAGAACAAGTATTCCCAGGCTGTGTCTGCTCTCTGGGTGTCATGTCCTGCTGTTTGAAAGAGCTGTGGAGTTAATGAATTAACTCCTAGCTGGTGGTAGAGTGGGAGCAACCAAATCTGCCCCAGGCTCTTCCTCGCCTGAGCAAGCCCATCACGCAGCTCAGTTCCAGGGATGCATGGCTCCTGCCTTGACGCTGGAGCCTGAGAGAGGAGGTATGAGACATGCTACATGTACTTGGCATGCATGCTACCTATCAGCCGCCAGCGAACCCCCATTTGTTCTGTGTGCTATGGAGAAGGAGAAAGGGGATAATGATGAATGCACTTTGCTGTGAAAGTTTGATCTGTGGAGGGATGCTATTACGTCATAATGAACATCGGTGACTATTGCCGTAGCATAGGGATCGTTCTGATGCTGTCAGTCAGTTCCGGAGAGGAGGGTTCCTGAGGCAATCCATTCAGGGGTAGACACAAGTCCATAAGAGTGGCAATTGAAAAACTGTATTAAGTGGTTGGAAAGCCTCCAGCAGGAGATGGGGACCCTTGCCAGGGGACATTGCCAGAAGAATGAAAGCCTGGTTTTCTGCCTTGGGGGTAGGGTTGCGACAACACAGACACAAGACTTTCCAAGTGACCTACTTAGGTTATTACCTCCAAGTTCCCTCCTTACAGAATGGGACCTCAGGAGGGACAGTTATGGGGAGATTTGGCTTGGGAGTGGGAACTCTCCCTTTCTGGAAACTGAGCTAGCAGGGGGAAGAAAGAGGCAGGGGAGATCCATGTTAAAGATGTCACAAAACATGGGGCAGATTCAGTTCTCCCAATATGTTGAAAGTAGGGGACAGGGTGAGGTCCTCAGGCCCAGGGACTGTGCTTTGCTCTGGGACTGCATAAGATGCCTTTGGGTCACTGGTCCAGAGGGGGAGCAGGGATGTGGTAGTGGAAACGTCCATCTATCAAAGCTCTTTCTGTGCAGGCAATAGGAGCCAATGAGAGCTTCAAACAGTGTTTGGTAACCAATGACAACAAGGTGTGATGCTTTCAGGTCCAAAGACCTCTGGGCTGAGCTCAAATTCAGTTTTCAGCCTGTTTTCTGTCCCTCTCAGAGCTCTGTTTACGGGATGGCTGCTGCAGCATCAGTAATTGCACCTACCTTCCAGTAGAGGCTACGGGGAAATGAGAAGCCCTGGTTCCCACCTACCCTCCAGTACAGGCTATGGTAGTTTCACCATTTGTTTGCATCTCATTGGCTATCATCAGGTCACATGTCAACTCTAATCGCCAAAAACTCTCTCCAGCTCTTTCTTCCAAGGTGAAGCTATTTAGAACTAAGGAGGCCATCTTAGGCTTCCACTGACCTGTTAGAAAGTCGTGCTCCAGGTAGGCTAGGGTGCACACCTTAGCATTCCTAGGCCCAAGGCAAGAGAATGAGGGTTCAAATTCAGCCTGAGCTGCTTCAAAACATCAACAGCTAAAAGTCGTGCACACCTCTGTGCACCATGCAGAGAACAAAAGATTTATGGCTTCTTAATGGATTGCAGGGTGATTTGGGCAGTGCTTTGTCCAGCACCCATAATCAATAAGGACTTTGGATAAAAATTCAGAAATGCTGTGGTTTCCAAACCAGTGGAGAAAATGGACAATGGAACCCACAAAACAGGACCAAAAAGAAAGTTCTTTTAGAATATGCTTTCTTGGTGTGCGACAATGTGGGACAATCACAGTCTCAGAGAGGGGCCTGATTGGCACAGGACATTCATTCATGTGGCCTCTGCTGGCCAGAGCGGACCGTGGTCTGTCACTCGGCTGTGCAGAACCTCTGTTGGGTTTGGAGCACATAACAAAAGGGCCCCATGGCGCAGCTTACTACTCAGTGTCTGTCAATCAATTCCTGCAGAGAGAGGGAGACAGATTTCAGATGTTCCTCTTTTCTAGTATAGATTTTTTGTTGTAAGACAGAGCGACTCCATGCAGCCAAGTCTCGGCTTGAGTTTAAATGTACTGGTGTTCTAGGTGCGTGCCTCCACACCCAAGATGTCCCTTCTTTTGTCAATCAGAGGAATGCAGACCAGGAAAGCTGGTCGCTGAAGGTCAGCTGTCTTCTCCACACAAGTGAAGTAGTCAGTCAGGGAAAGAGGAGAGGGGGCGCATCTATGGAAAGGGTCGAGATCTAAAGGAGCTTGTGTGTTGTGAAATCAAGTCAGTGGGTAGCTGCGGGGACAGTGGGCAGAGCACAGTGGGAAATGAAGAGGAGAAGTTGGAAAAAGGCAAAAGGGGAGGGTCTTGTGCCTCACCCAACAGCAATGCACGGCTGGTGGAAGAGTTGGTTTTCTGAAGCCCTTTTCTTCAAGCAGTGAAAATGACTTGGTCAAAAAAAGTCACTCCTTCTTCTCCATGTGTGTGTGCATTTCACACACAAACAGACACACACAACAAAGGCAGGCAGTCACACACACACACACACACACACACACACACACACACACACACATCTCCCTTTTCTGGAACCCTTGAATTCTGTCATCTGGAGTCTTCTCAGCACCGATCCAGTCCCAGTGGTAGTTTGCCTCCTGCCAGGTTGTGGATCACAGTCAACGCTGATGTCCCAGTGACACTCAAGATAAAATCCTGGACAGTCGTTGGGCAGTGGCATCAAGAGATCATTGTATTCATGCCTCTTCTTGCAGGTCAGAGACCCAATCATCCTTTAAGTTGCCCTTTAAGGAAAGTGAATTTTAGAACCCCATGAAATTAGGATTTCTGTTTGTGGTTTAAACAAGAGGTCTATACTTTACGAAAAAAAAAATGTTCACTATGACTTTAAACTCCTACTTTCATTATTTTGTATTTTTTTGATTTCTTTTATAAGTAAAAGCATATCATGTATACATATATGCATATGTATTACACACATGCACACACACATGCACACACACATACACACACGTACACACACACATGCACACACACACACAACACACCCTTCTAAAATATCCATGAAGATGAAAAGAAAAAGAAGTCACATGCTAACACTTGCTTGTGATCTCAGCACTTGGGAGGCCCAAGATAGGGTCCCAAGTTTAAGGTCAAGTCAACCCAGGTCTTTACATAGAAAAAAATTGTCTCAAAATGCAAAAATGAGGCAAACAAAAAAGTTTTGGACAAAGAATAAAAATAATCTTACACAAATAGCCAGCAATTGTGGCACAATGATTTAGCCCTAAGGATTCAAATGCACATGTGAACATTTGTACGAGCCACTTTATACAGTGCATGTATTTACTGGATGTTATAAACAGCCTGTTATTTCATTTAGCTCTTTGAGGTACAGGCTACGCAAGTTCAGAGCCAGTTTCTCTTCAGTAGTTTCTCTAAGAAAAAATTGTCTCTGAGACTTGAGTCCCATAGACCCGAGGTCCAGCTACGTTTGATGTCCAAGCATTCTGACTCCTTGTGCTTTTATGCGCTGGCCCCGCGAGACAGAAAGTGGGGTGAAGTGAGTCACACATGTACAGTGTGATAAAGCAATGAATGTCTGAGGGAATTAGCAAATGATTGACATGTAAACAAGGGGCAACCCTTTTGTGTAACTTTCTTCTGAGAAGTTGGCTCAAGATCTGGGTACTTTTGGGGATGCCAAATACATGGTCTAATTTAAGTGCTGTTGACTTTTTATTAAACTCTTTCCTCTAAATACCTTGCCAAGGAGAGCTAGGAGAAGCTTGCTGCTGCCATCAAAGGCCTCACTTGACAGAGCTGTGGGCTGAGCCTGGCATCTTCTCTGCGCTGGGGATCGGTTTTCAGAGGCATCCTCGAACTGGAAGGGAGAGACATTTCCCACTGTCCATCCAAACAAAATGAAGTCAGCTTTGACTGTTGCAAAATGTCGATGAATTCTTCAGAGTAAATCAGCCCTGTCAGGGTGATACAGAACCGTCAGCTCTTTGTGACATAATATAATATGAAATGATATTGAACAACATGCGTTTGGCGCTAAATTGTTAGCGCATTTTAGCTTTGACAGCACCAAGTTTATTGCTTTAATCCCAAGGTCTTTTAAACCTCTTTGACATAAATTGAGGTTGGCTTTTGTGGGGGGAGGGAGACCCCTCCACTTTCCTTTCCCTTCTTTTACCTAAAACTGCTTTTAACAGTTTATGCTAGTATATCACACTTGTTCTGGGTGACAAAAGGAAACAGAAAAGAGAATGTATTCGAATGGAAAGAGGAGGAACGGCCACTTTAGGCTAAGCAGCCTGCACCTCCTTTTGTCCTCACGACACAACTTTCTTCGGGCATGTTGCATTCCGCTTCTAATAAGGTGTGGCTCCGAGAACCAAAGCAAGGTGGGGCGCAGTCTTCCACAAGGTGGAGGACAGCCACAGCCCAGGAAGAAAGAAAGAACTCCTAATCAGAAACAGAACTTGGTGCTGCGTCCTGCTTCAGTCGAATGCATTTCCATATATGGCTTCCTGCCTTCCTCCTCCACCACCTGCCCCCAACAGACACTCTCAGAGATCAAAGATGACTTCTGAAACCTTGATTTAGTAAGCATGGCACACAAGCAGAATCCTTAAGTTTTATATTGTAATCGGAGCTCCAGATGGCTGATGGGTTCTGGTCTCATACAATGGGACGGGGCAGAGGACAAGAAGGGTCTCTTCTTCGATCGCCTTTCTGAGGTTGGGGTTTCTTCCAAGGCACCCTGTTTACTTAGCCAGGTTCTTGTGAGAAAGTTTTTCACCCGGGAGGCCAAGCAGAACATTGGTGAAATCCTTTTGGTTCTGGTTGGGCTGGGCGGACTATCTCGCAGCTGTCCTGTGAGCTGCAGATCTCTGAACACAGCAGGGTAGAGTGTGGTAATTCTGCAGCAAAAGACAGATGTGAATTCAGCTCTTTCCCCAGAACGAACTCACTTGCTGGCCACTTAAATTCTCTTAGTTCATTTAGTCTCTCATTTATGAAACAGGGAAGTTGAATCGGACACTTGCTGTAGAAAGAGGAAGATTCAGAGACACAGCACGGCATGTCTGGAGACCTGGTCTTTCCAAGTCTCCCTTTCTCTGCATCTTTGCATTGCTGCTTATAAGCACGAAGGTCAGAATTAAGTTGCATTTTTCATAAGGACTTTTTGAGAATACGTGTAGCCACCCAGAATAATTTTGCACACCGATAAACACAAACATTCATAGACACAAACATTCAAAACATTTATTGTTATTCATGATAACAAATATATTTTGCTAACTGAAAATGTAGCTTAGAAGACTATGGGCTCTCCATTCAATGCATAGTTTCTGATACTAATATAGTAAAACAAAATGTCTGGATATATACTATGTGATTTGATTGTATTCACCCCTCAGTGTCTTTCCATACTCCTAACCCCACTGAAACTTTCTTTTTCTAAACAACTTCTCTCTTTCTTTTCTTTTTCAAAGACAGAGTCTCATAGGTTATCTGGAACTTGCTATATAGATCAGGCTAGTCTCAAACTCATAAAGATTCACCTGTGGCTGCTTCCTGAGTAATGGGCTTAAAGGCATCTTAAATGTCACTTCGCACATACAACTGTTGTCTCTGAGCAGATGTGTGCTTAAAATACTCAAGAACTATTTTTTAGCAATTTTTTATGACACCTGGCATCAGATCTCTATAACTTAGGCATCTTGTTCAACTGAATTGCTTTCATCCTTTGATGAACACTCCTAACTCTTCAGTTTCTCCCAGCTATCATTCTGTTCTCTACTTTTATGCCCCTGTTTTTAATTTCTCCATGTTAGATCATTCAAGATTTTCCTTTCTGTGTCTGGCTTATTCTCTGGATGTTTTCTGGTATCATTCAAGTTTTTGCAAATGTCAGGATTATCATTTTGTTTGAAGACTGAATAAGACTTGAGTGTTTGTGTATGTGTGTGTTCCAGATTCCATCTATCTGTCCATCCACTCACCCATCCATCCATTCATCTATCCATCCATCCATCTGTCTGTCCATCCATCTGCCCATCTATCCATTATACTTTGCTATTGTAACTACCATTGTAGTGGACTTGGGAGTTCAAGTATCTCCTTCAGGTTCTGGTTTTATTTCTCTCAAGTGTCAACTAGAAGCAGAATTTCTGTGTTGTGTAGTGGTTCTGTTTTTGAGTTGCCCATGGAACTGTCACACTCTTTTCTGTAATAAACATGCCAGTTTCAATCCCTGCCAAGATTAGGTGCAGGGTTTCCTTTTCTTCTACCTTTGGCAACACTTGCATTCTTATCTTTTTGATGATGGCCATTCTAACAGATGTGAGGGACCATTTCAAGTTAGCTTTTTTGGAAGATTTTAGATTTATTTATTTGATGTGTATGAGTGTTTTACCTGCATAGATGTGTGTGCACCACATGCGTGCAGTGCCTTTGGAGGGCAGAAGGGGGGATGGATTACCCGGAGCTGGCGTTATGGGTGGTTGTGAGTCATCATATGGGCGCTGGGAATCAAACCCAGGTCCTCTGCAAGAGCAACAAATGCTCTTAACCACTGAGCAGTCTCTCCGGCTTCTTGTTATGGTTCTGATTTACATGTTGCATTTCCCTGAGGACTGGTGATGCTGAACACTTTCCCATGGCCCTAGGGACCATTTTATGTCTTTCTTTTGAGGGATGCCTGTTTAATTTCTTCTTCCAATTTAACTGAGTTATCTATTTGTTTGCTATTGAGCTCTCTATGTGTTTTGGATGTTGCCTTCTTAAAGATCTAAAGCAAACATGTTCTCCACCGTGGAGGCTGCCTTCCCTCTAGGGATTGCTTTTTCTGAGCAGAAGATTTTAGTCCGATGAGACCTCACTCCTGTAGTTTCACTTGTGTTGTCTGTGTCTTTCTTGTCATATTCTCAAAATCCTCCCTAAGATCAACGCTGGGAAGCATTGTCTCTAGGGATTGTGCTTTTGTTTTCTTTTTCTTCTATTTCTCTGTATTCTCCACATTCTGATACTATGATGTATCAAAATACTTGCATAATAAAAATTTTAAATCAGAGCGAATTTTTGCTTCTCCGCTGACGTCCTTTGAACATGGCTGAGATTTCTTCTCGCCTTGTATGTTAATTGCTGGATTCCTTGTCTAATCATTGTTTCTTTTCCATGGGTCCAGATGTACACAGGACTCCAGATATTGTCTCACTGGAGCACAGATTTGGATGTAGCTAACACCTGTCTTTCCTGTACCGAGGGAGCTGATCCTCTCTGTCAAGACCTTTAGTTTGGAGGTCTTAATTAATGAAGTGGCCCACACTATGGGTGAAGGGCCCCCTCTTGCTCTCTCATCTTTTCAAACTCTGGGATCCTCTCAGCAGAGCAGCAACCTACTTCTTTCTCCACGTCAACTCTCCTTCTGAGTGGTAGAGTCCACTTGGGATAAATATGAGATGCTATCAAGTAATTGCTAAAGACAAGGGCTGGTCAGAAGAACTTTACAAGTGTGGGTACTGTGATGAAGACCGTCAGAGTCCTCAGCCCTTTTGAATTCTAGAGTTGGGGGATCTTGCTAACATATCTCTCTCCATTTTAAATCTGTTATGCAAAGCTAGGCTCCAGCTTCAATTATTTTACAAGTGGTTCAATAGTTTGATAAATTATTCAGGGTTACAGTTCATATCGCTTTAACCAAATAAACTGATCTGAGAATGCTAGATGACGCCAGTCAGACCACTGGTGGGCACATAACTCCCCCTTTGTAATTTTACATTTTTAAAAGGAAAACAATGCCAGCAAGTCATACATTAATTATGGCCAAGCAGATGTAAGAAAAACTCACCTCTTCTCTGTGATTCAAGATGGGCAGCTTAAAACTTCTCCGGCAGACAGCAGGAGGGGGATTCTCTGAGGGGCTGAGAACAACCGAACCCCAGTCCCGGCCAAGCTAGCATCGTTAGGCAGACAACCTCCTTGGCCTTTTTAATTTCTAGAGAAATTGCTACCAAGTCACTCTCTGATTTAAATCTGATATACTATGCTCTGAGATGTCCTTTTACCTTATGTCTGATTCAAGTGCCTGACTCTTCCCTATTGTATGTAGACACCGCTACCTCTCCAGGGAATGGAAGGAAGTATATGTAAGCAGAACTCTGCCGCTGTCTACAGAAGAAGGATCCATTTCTAGAAGTAATCGTAGACCTCCTGGTGGACAAACACAACTTTTCCTAATCCTGGAGACCACTCTGCTGAGGGTCATGAAAGCATGTTCATCTACTCATGTCTGCCTCTGGTGCCATCAGGAATGGGTGCATGAGGAGGTCTCTGATAGTCCCATGGAAACAATGTGTGACCAACCAACAGCTACAGGTTCTGGTCTATAGCCAGGAAATGGCCACACCTCTCCAATATGTACACTTCTTAGCCTGGACAGAGAAGTGCTTTAGATCAGGAAGACCTCCATAATCTGGAATACAGATTTGGTGTCCAAGTCCTGCCCTACTCCCCCTAGACCTAAAACCTCTATGAAACAAGCTTCTTTCCACCACAGGCTCATGCGGCTGGATAGTTGGTACCTAGCTTGTGGGCTTTCTGAAAGGCTGTAGAACCTTGGGGCACGAGGCCCGACTTAAGGAAGCAGGGTGCTGGGATAGGCATTTAAGGTTATATTTGTCTCGGGTTCTAGCCTCATTTCTCTGCTTTCCAGTCCACCAGGATGCAAGAGACACTGCCTCATACTTGCAGAGCAGTGAGAATGGAGCCACTCCCACTGCCACACCTTCCCTACCGTGATTGACAGCATCCCCCAAACTGTGAGCCAAAGCAAATCTTCCTGCTTTGTTATAGAAACAAGAAAACAACACAGTAAACATGTCTGCTGTCTTGATAGTGAACACAGTCTGGTAATCCAGACTACTGTGGTCATGTGGAACTTTGAAATAAGAAATTGCTATTAATTTCAATCAATATATAATTAACACACTTCTAGAATATGAATCCTACCTACTATAGAAAGTCCGGAAAAACCCTTACTTAGTATCTGGTATCTTTGTGGCATCTTTTAAAAAATTATTTTAAACATTTTTAACTACATTTAGGTAGGTGTGGTTGTACGTGGCTATGTTCCTGAAAATGCAGGTGCCTGTGGAGACCAGAGGCATTGAGTCCCTCGAACTGGAGGTAGAGATGGTTGTGAGCTGCCATGGATGTTGGGAATCAAACTTGGGTCCTTTTGAAGAGCAGCAAGTGCCCTTAATGACTGAGCCATCTCTCCAGCCGTCTCTGGCAAGTCTTACATGAATTTCGCTTGTTCCACTTCCGTCTTTGGAGTGATTGACGCATCTTGGCATTGTGTTCCTTGTGGCTATTTCTTCTTTGGTAATCACACTGATGTAGTCATGAAACATCACCTCTTTTCTCTGAGTTCTAAGCTCACTATTAAATGACAGTTTCATGCAGTAAATTTTCAGTAAGATATGGGAATGACTGTCAAGGTTTGTTCTGTCAACATGACATAAACTAGAGACACCTGGGAAGTGGGAACCTCAATTGATTGGCCTGAGGCATTTCTTGATTAATGATTCATGCAGGAGGGAGGGCTCAGTCCACTATGGGTGACGTCACCCTGGGCAGGTAGGCCTGGGATAGATGAAAATCAAGTTGAGCAGGCCATGGGGAGCAAGACACAAAACAGCACTCCTCCGTGGTCCTTGCTTCGGTTCCTGCCTCGATTTCTCTCGGTGATAGATGATAAACTAAATAAGCCCCCTTTTCACAGGTTGCTTTGGATCCTAGTGTTTGTTGCTGAAAGCTAGAACAATGACAGGGTAGCTTTAAGTGTAGCACACAGATTCTGAGGGTGTCTCAGGATAGTGACAGAGGAATTTCAGAATTAAGACTCATCACAGTGTGTTTTTTGAAACTACTGCATATCAGAGGCTAAACGAAAGCTGCTCCTCCCAGCAGGCGGATGCGGCTGTGGACATTTGTGGTTTTCAAATAGGAGCCAGTTTTTCTTCCTTAAACAGAGAGAAAATTTGCTATCGATGGTGACACTCAGGACTGGGATTTCAAACCAGCTGCTTGTCGGGGTCTGGCTCACAGATGTGATTTTTTTTTCTTTTTTTCTTTTTTTATGGACTCACAATGGATATTTTTAAATAATAATATGCTCACATTAAATTCAGGGGACATCACCTCTAAATCACCAGATCTTCCTAAGCCCTTTGAAAGTCACAGTATCTGGTGACACTGAAGACAGCTCCTTGCATGGTGAGGTCTGGCTGGTACTGCCTCCTGCCAACGGAACATCCGAATTTCCTATAACTTCATGAAATCGAAGGTAGCTCTTCCTCACACCTGGCTGATGTTTGCAAGCACACATTTGCCTCTCACTCACGAACAATCCAGAAGAGCCATTGGTTTTTAAAAGTTGTTCGTTTATTTTTATATTTTATGTGTATGAGCATTTGGCTGAGTGTCTGTCTGTACACTATGCTCATACAGTGCCTGCAGAGGCCAGAAGAGGATGTTGGATCCCCTAGACCTGAAGTGCAGGCATTTGTGAGTCAGTATTTGGGTGCTGGGAACTGAATGTGGGTCCTCTGAAAGAACAGCAAGTGCCCTTAGCCCTAAGCCATCTATCCAGCCCCAGCGTTGGGTTTTGAGAGCCACACTGTAGTGAGGAGGGGTTACCCGATCTTCAGGGGCTTTGAGTGTCATTCATTTTATTCTGTGAAAATAATGACATCAACCTGCAGATTTTTGCCTAAAAAGGCCCCAAAAGTGCCTTGAACTCTTTAGAGGTTACTGATAGTCAAAGTGCTAGATTTCAACTCTTGGCACTTCAAACTCCATGAAACATCTGTCTTGACTCCCTTGTCTTTCATGTTTGAAACTGGATACTATTCTAACACTGACTTTTTGGTGGACAGAGTTGACAGTTTTCTCTGATTTGATGCCCAGGCACATGTTAAGTTTGATTTTTTAGGAGCTGAAGCCAAGCCTTGGGTGTGATTTTTTTTCTTTTTTTCATTTTAGGGTTTTCCCCTGTTTTTTTTTCAGACCACTCATCTTGTGTCTTGCTAGTTGATGCACTGCAGTTTGCAGGGTACATTTCACATGCAGGAACTCTGGGGCAGATGCTGCACATGGAGACAGCGGATCATTCCTGGGGAAGTCAGGATTACAGGGCAGACCCGGAGGGAGAACTTGAGGAGTGTGGGTGTTTCACAGCTACCTTGGTGTCTCAACGACCAGATGCTTTGGAAAATGTGCCTTATGACAAGTTTGCAAAGCCTGTTTATCATTTATTCACTTGCAGGCTAAGATGCCCAAAATTCAGTGTCCTCCACAGTGGAACCGAGGTGATGACTCAGTGGCATTTTAGGGACGGCCAGAGTGAAGTCCCATTGGAGACTGGTGTTAAGCATCCTCTTCCTGCTGCAGAGCCCAGGAAGCACTTGCAAAAAATCCTTGATTGGTAGCTGCTACTCAAGGATGACACTTCTGGGCCTCTGACATTTAAAATAGATGTTCCTGCCACCCAGTGCTTGTTGAGTGGGCTTGGATTTGGGTTGCTTTCCAAGCTTTTGCATGAATGTCCTAAATTCTTATGAAGGTATATACATTTCAACCCCATCCAAACTGGTAACTTATTCTTCAGCTTGATTGTTAGAATATACCATTCTGGGGGCACAGTCCCCACATGACTGGCAGAAGCATGTGGGTTCTAGCTTGGAGACCCACCACAGCCACCTCCTTGCAAGGTGTCACTCAGAGAGCAGCCAAAGACAGACTTCAAACCCTGAGTCATTGCCCAAGGAGTGTCTAGTCTCTTGACTAAGTTTCTTGCAGTGTTTCTTTGATTTCCCAGGGACGTTTATAGGCATTGATAAGCAAGAAGATCTGCCCTGAATTACAACGTTGATCACTCCATGCTTCTACAGTGAATAGCCTGGCTATACTCTGAATTCACAACCAGCCCAACCCCCTCCCTCCACAATGTCTGGGATCCACTCAATCCACTCCCCGCTGTCCTAGATGTTCACCACAATTCCTTTTCTTCACAGTTCCTGATTTCCAGTTGGTTAAGGCTTTAAAATCAAGAGCCCAACTCCAAATGATTGGTGAGAATCGGCTGGGGAGACTTATCTGTCACAACCGTGACTTGCGTTCATCTGGATACTTGAGTTTCCTAGATAGAGATTAATAAATAATGGTGGGTATTTTTTCTGTGCTTTGTTTTACATATCAGCATCAAAACCTTCATTGCCAAGCATGGGACCCTAGTGGGTGCATGAACTGACCATTCTAATTCTAAATCATATGATATATTAACCAGAAAAGCCACAGAAGAAATCTGGGTGTGTTGTTTTCTACCATTTTGACACAGGAACAAGAAAGGTAAGTACAGGACACTGTTATACCGTGACAGCCACTTTGAGCTACCAAGTGACCACCAGATGGGTAGCGTATACAGTCCATGTACTTTGGATGAAGTTCACTTCACGGACAGGGCAGAGTGTGATGCTGTGGTATTTCATCACAGCACCCAGGTTGCTGAGTAGACGACATGCAGTGAGAACGTGTGAACCAGTTTTTCTTGTTGTTGCTTTAGAGGTTTCCATTTCATCTTTACAGGCTATAGTTGACCTTCTGTAACCGAAACTATAGAAACTGAATCCATGGTCGAGAGGAATCATCTTTTCTCCATGGAAAGAACGCAGGCTCGGGCTCTCTTCCCCATGTCTGCTCCTTCTCTCTTCCTCTCGGTGAACATGAGTAGGGAGGATGGACAGAAGAAGAGCCAGGACACCTTTCTCTGAACCAGCCATAACCTGTGCTCAGAATGGCAGGAGGAGGAGAGAGGGTGGGGGAGAAGAATGAGAGATATTTCCCTTCTTGGTCCTCTTGTTCTACAAAGTTCTGTTGACTTTGTCTACCATGTGGGAGACAGGCAAGCAGGGTCTCCTTCCCTGAACTTCACTTTTATTCTACAGTGCCGTGCGTGCTCGGTAACACTTCTTTGAGAGAATATCCCTTTTCATTTTAGTTTTTCCATTGCCTCGAAATTTCATACATGCTTATAATATATTTTGATAAAAATCCATCCCCACTCCTTTTCCAATCTTTCTCCTGTGCCCCTCACGAATTCATGTGTTCTATTTGTCAACCCCCATGAGTTCTTCTGTATGTGCATGGGTGTAGGACAGCATGGGCTACCTCTTTCCAAGCTGTTGGCCAGTGGGATCCCCTGGAATCCCCTCCGCAAACATTATAGAATCTTGCCATAGCTCTTGGTCACCCTCCAGAACTTGATGGTAAGACCCTATTGCTGAAGATGCCCCATCCTTGAGTCACAGGACATGGGGGAATCAAGCTGGTACTCCATCTTAGAAACTCTATCTCTGCTGACTAGCTTCCATTGTGCTGTGAAGTTTCATGTACACTGCCAGGGGAGAAAAGCAACCAGCAGTCTTAACCAGCTATGAACTGTGTGGACTGCATGAATACCTGGCCTCACAAGACAGACCAACAGGTACAATAGTGGCGTGGATGTTATAGGAGTAATCAACCATTTTTGCATTAGAAACTGACCATATTTGCCATGTTGCTTTGGATGAGTAAGAAGACAACCTTATGTCAACCCTGAGGTACTGGCTTGACTCGACTTTCTTTTCTTGGAAAGACTTTGTTCAAAACAGGAATCTTGCTCTTCCATGATGAGGGGTTGACACTGTTGCCCTGTGTGAGAATCTGCCTGGGTTATTTATTCATCCACTTTATCCCCACATCCTGTGCCCATCAACAACCATTTTGATATGTTAACACATACTTGAGTTTTGTGTTCCACTGGGTTCTCACAAATATGTATATAATCTTGATTTATATGCATGAAACTTAATTTTATGGAAATGCTATTGGTTGAGACAGCATCATCTTGTTTGAATTTTTTCTCACTTGGCACTGTTTCAAAAACCCATGCATGTTGGTATGTGCATCTCTAGTTTGTCTCTTCCAATTCATTCATTTGGGGGGGGGGTTACTCTGTGGTTTGCATTTACCATATTTCACTTGTCCACTTACCCCCTGGTGGGTAACTCAGTAGCATCTACCCCTCAACCTGTGCACACTGTAATAAGCCTCTGTGAGCATGTCTACCTCTAGCAAAATAGAAAAATTTGGGAGGCACATACCTTGTAGCAGATGCTTATATTAAAGTTAACCCGTTATTATACTATAGTTGACCAGTTATTCTACTGGATTGATGTACCGGTCACTTGCCAATAACAGTGAGTTATTGTCTCGCATTCAGCCCAACATTTGGCATCATCCTGTTTTCTCATTCAGCCAGTCAAACGGGCATGAATGATATCCCACTAATGTGTTAATTTGTATTTTCTCTATTTCTTGTTTTAAGAATCTCATCATTGTGCTTGTTATCTTTAGAATTATCTCATCTACAACACTCTTGACCATTTTTCTCCACTGGATTGATGTTTCCTCCTTATGGTTATACAGAAATTCCTTATGAATTCTGGAAACAGTAGGGGCTTGTTTTAAGTGTTACAAATATTTTCTCTTGTATCATCTAGTAATTTTGTTTATTGTCTTTTGAACAAGACTCTTTTAGTTCAACATAATGAAATGAATCCCTTTTTGAGGCCTGTGGTACTTGTCTCTGAAGTTCATTTAAAAAGGATGTGGCCAATGTTCTGACATAACACAGAGGGGCCTTGGAAGAATAGAGATGGATAGGATGTATCAGAAATTATCTGCAAATGATATAACTGAATATCCAGAATGATCAATTAAATCAACATATAGTATTAGAACTAACAAGAGACTTCATTCATATTTCTGGATGCCAAATTAAAATATCCATAGCACTTCTCCACTCCAGCAATAACCAACTCAAAAATAGACCATTAAAGATATGTTTGTCTGCCCAGACAATGCATTTTGCCTTTTCTATTTTATTTACACAAGAGAATTGATCTTCTCTTGGAACATTTCACAAACACATAGTATCTGTTACCATCTGGATATAATGTTTATCCCTAAAAGGCTCACCCACTAATTGAGGAGTGTCTTGGTCTGTTTTCTACTGTTGTGATAAAAAACTGATCAAATGTAGTTTGGGGGATCTTATTTCATCTTACAACTTATAGTCCATCATGAAGGAAGTCAGGGCAAGAACTAAAGCAGAAGCCATGGAAGAACACTACTCCTGTCTTGCTATCCATAGCTTTCTTAGCTTGCTTTTCTTCCTTTTGTTTTTTAATCCAGGACCACCTGCCCAGGGGTGGCACTGCCTGGAGTCCTTAGTGAAAAGAATGCCCTGCCTCACTCGACAAACTAATGCAAGCATGTTCTCAGTTTAGATTCCCTTTCCCAGATGGTGCTAGATTGTGTCGAGGTGACAAAATACTCAACAACAGCAGGATATTATGAGAACATTAGAAGGTGGGAACTAGGTGGACAAAGCAAGTTACTGGGGGTAGATCCTTGAGATAATCTTATTTCTGGAATATTCTCTCTCTCTTCCTCTTTCTTTTCCCCCTCTCTCTACTTCCATCCCTTCCCCATCTCTACCTTCAAGCTTCATTCATGTCCATACTGAAGTGAAGAAGTTCCTTCCCCACAGAGACCTAGAATCATGATGCGCTATCCATGAACTGAGTCCTGTGAGACTGTGAGTCAAAACAGAGCTTTCTTTATTGAAGTTATCAGGCACATTGTCATAGTAACAGGAAATGGTGAATACAGCATCCTAACAGGAAACGCTGTAGGAAAGAGGAGGTATCAGGGACAGGGTAACCCTATAGGATGGAAGGACATAAAAGTGAGGAGTCTTCAATGTTTCTTGGGTCTACAGGTCACTGGAACCCTGTGAGCTTGAAGGGAAGAGATGGCATGCCATATACTTTGCCTTCTCAAGTAAAGGGTCTTCAGTATTTACTGAGGAATGAATGTGGCATGGTTACCAAGGTACTGGCAACAAGTTGTCTAGAACTTTCCATGGTGTCCCACGGGAAAACCTTCTGAATGTAGGATTATAGTGCAGGAGAATTGTCTGTATTCTGTCAATCATGTTTTAATAAATGCTGATTGGTCAGGTAGGACATATAGGTGGGTCAACTAGACAGGAAGTAGAGGAGGGGTGATGAGAACAGGAGTGTTCTGGGAAGAAGGAAGCTCTTTCCAGGAGTCCTCCCCAGACAGCGAAGAAACAAGGTGTGACCTGCCCCACTGAAAAAGGTATTGAGCCATGTAGCTAACATAGATAAGAATAATGGGTTAATAAACATTATAAGAGCTAATACGAAGCCTGAACTAATAGGCCAATCAGTTTATAATCTTATTGAGACCTCTGTATAATTTTCTCTGGGACTAAATGGCTGGGGAACAGGGCAGGACAGAAACCCCAATGAGCCTAGCCCTCATGTTACAGGATTAGTTGGGGAGATGATCAGGGAAGCAATGTAAGATATTTAACACTCTCAGAAATAGGATTGAAAAGCAATTTTGGAACAAATCTTTTTATAACAAAGTATTTTGGAATAAATACTTTTAACCTAAGGACTCCTAGAGTACCTCCATTCGGGACATAGGCGTAACATAAAATACACTACTTAGATTATTTTCAAGTGTACCCTCTAGTGACATGATTGTCACCATCCATCTCTAGAACCTTCCACCATCACAGACTGAGATTCTTTCCTTTCTGGAGCATGACTCCTCCCTCTTTCCGCCACCCCTCAGTAGTCAATGTTCTTTGTCTCTTTGTTTGAGGACAGTGTTTCTATATCCCAGGTTCACTTCATGCTAATAATCCTCCT
Organism: Chionomys nivalis; assembly: GCF_950005125.1. NCBI lineage: Eukaryota > Metazoa > Chordata > Mammalia > Rodentia > Cricetidae > Chionomys > Chionomys nivalis. Next base: position 87,674,402 of record NC_080087.1, read on the forward strand.
GCCTCAGCTTGTCAAGAGATGACAGGCATGTGCCTGGCGCCGTTCTATTTCCTGTCTCTATGAATTCAAATACTTTTAGTAGCCTGTATCAGTGGCATGACACAGCATTGATGCTTTTCCTTATGGCCTATTTCACTGTCTGTCAAGTCTCATTCACGTTCTAGAAGTGTCAGGACATATTCTTGTTTAAGGAAAATGTTGTATTATATGTATGAGCTGCGTTTGACTTGCCCATTGATTCATTGTGGGCATTTAGTTCGCGTGCTCTCTCTCTCTCTTTCTCTCTTTCTGTCTCTCTCTGTCTCTGTCTCTCTCTCTCAGATACACACACACACGTACACATACACACAAACACAAACATGCACTCCACTTAAGCCATATTTATCGCACATATAATCTTGTCGAGTAATAGGCATTTATAACTATTGCCTCTGCATTTCTGAGGATTTCCTTAGAGACTAGTGCTGAGTCAAGAACTCTGGTGTCATCTGACAAAGAAGGGTACCTAGAAGAGATTCCACACAAGGGGGTCACTCTCCTCTCCCCCAGGATGGAGGCATGGCAGGAATGGGGTCCTTCCAAGGAATGATTAGCTCATCAGGCAGGCCATTGCTGGTTGGTGTTTTGGGCAGGGAAAACATCTATACAAAGATGACCAGGGACTACTAAGTGGTAAAGTGTGACTGAAGCATGGCTTGTATGTTCATCGTGGTTTGTGTGTAGATTGTGTATTCCTAGCAGTCTGTGTCCTGGTGGAAATGGGTAAATGATCAAGCTAGAAAAATAACCTGAGAACACCATTTAAGTGGTTATTTCTTGAGATCACAGGAAATTGCTTAAATCCTGAAATAAAAATATAGTCTTTTCTCATGCACTTAATATACCTCTTTATGTGCATATGGTTTTTGTGACTTAATGATACATATGCAAATAAACTTTTTTGATATCTATGTACAGAAGGTTTCCTGTTGTTTGTGGTCCTTTCTGGTGGTGTGTTCATGGATGTGCTGGAGTCTACCTAAGCAGCTCCCTGTAGGGGGATGTTTGGCTGGTTTACTCATCTGGTTCTTACCAACGACCAATGAACACACTTGCAGAGACATCGCTTCATGTGAGTGCAAATGTAATACAGGATAAATTCCCCACTGGGTAGTTGACCGGTCAAAGGGTATAGCGCATATGTAATTTTTATAGATGGTGCTGACTTGCCCTGCTAGAGAGTTACATCAACTCCTAGTTCCCATCGGCAAATCTGCTTGGTTTATTTCTGTGGTGCCTCAAGGTGTCATCAACCTTGCCAATGTTTTCTGTTTCCGTGGGTGAAAATGGCATCATGAGATACCTGCAGTTTGGGCATGGTTCATCACAGCTAGCTTGGGGTCTTACATCTGCTAGCTGAACTTTCTTGTCAACCACTCCATTTACAGCTCAGTCTTGGGTTTTTTAGAATAAATTCTGAAGAAGTCATCACTGATCTGTTTTGTTGTTTTGAGCCTTTAAGAGAGCAAGTATTGCTGAATTTTAGCAAGCACTTTTTTTGTCTTATATCTGAGATAATAAGATGATTCTTCTTAAACCCAGTTGTTTATATTTATTGGATTTTTGTATAATTTCACCAAGTTTGAATTTCTGAAATAAAACCTCATTTTTATTGTTCATCATTTTTAATGGTTTGATGTACACAGTTGCTAATATTTCATATTGACTTTTACATCAACGTGCATAACACCATTAAGCTTCAGTTTTTAAAAAAATATTTGTGTCCAATTTCTGCCAGCTTGTGCATAATATTATATCTGCCTTAATAAAAGATTTTGTAACTGTTCCTTTTTTCCGCTGGTGCCATAGACAACATTATCGAGTCAGGTGAAGTCATGAAAACCATGACACCCTGGTGTTAGACTTTCTGTGTACCTGTTACTTAGGTTCTTCTGTCTCCCATAAAGAAATCCATGTAGTGCACCTCTACTGTTAGGCATGCAGCACACCCCTATGCTAGGCAACACACCCCTACTGCTAGGCATGCAGCATCCCTCGTATGCTAGGCAAGCAGCACATCTCTACTGCTAGGCATGTAGCACACCCATATGCTAAGCATGCAGCACACCCCTACAGCTAGGCATGCAGTGCATCCCTATGCTAGGCATGCAGCACACCCATATGCTAAGCATGCAGCACACCCCTACTGCTAGGCATGCAGTGCATCCCTATGCTAGGCATGCAGTCTGGAGATCAGACCAAATTTATCTGTGCCTCCCTCTACCCTGACTCTTTCTAGCTCTCATTTAATTTCTAACATTTTGAGCTAAGATGCCTGATTCGTCTTCATTTGTTTGGTCCCTTTCTGTGTGAGTGTAGCTCTTACTGTTGTGTAATATTTTGTTTCTGTTTTGAAAAATAAAGCTTGCTTGGAAGTCAGAGTGCAGAGCTACCCACTAGTTAACCTTAGAGGTCTGGAAGACTATACAGAGCAACAAGGAGTGATAATGGATGAAACATCAATCTAATTAATCTTCATCAATAAAAGTCAGATATTGGGATAAAAATCTGGATGATCAGAGAACAGGAGGTAGCTACCAGTTGCTTCCTACCTCATAAGTGCAGAACATACCTTTAAAACATATATGTTGGTTTAGATCAACAGTCTGTACAATGAAATGTCTCTCTGTAGTTAGTTCATTTGCAGTCAAAAGAAAACACAATAGTACATATAATCCAGACTCTGTGTATTTTCCATTTCGAATGGCTTTTTTCTATTACTTTTTAATCTTTATTTTCTTTACCTCTTTAATGCCATCTGTACTCTTTTATATTACTTTTACCGTTTCTTTAAAGATTTTTTTTTTGTTTTTTAAAACCATTTACCTCTTTTTTTAACTGCCTATACTCTTTTTTCCCCTCTCCCAAGCCTATGTACATTTTAAAAAAACATGCTGTGTTTCATTTAGAGGTCTTTTATGTCTGAATCTGTCTTATTGTGTGTCTGAAATCCTATTCTGACAAGGAGCATTTTAAAATGGTAAACAGTGTGGTTGTGGCAGCCCTGGATGCTGGCTCCACCTCTCTTGCCCTTTCAATGTGGTGGAGGTGTGTTTACCACCAGCTCCTCACCTCAACTCTGGGAAGAACTGTACAGCACATAAACTTTTTTTTTGTTTGGTTTTTTTTTCTGAGTAAAATCTATACCTGCTATACAGCACATTGTGTAGCCTGGAAATATCTCTGTGTATGGTGGCAGAAATCCACCATGCTCTCCTGCCTGTGCATGCCTAGCAGACCTGATCCCACCACTTGCCCAGGTGGGGAGTGCTGAGTCTCAGGCATGCTCTCAGCTTCATTTCCCCTGACCCAGAGTGGGGAAATACCCTTGACCATAAATGGGTGGCAGGTCACACAAGAGGGCCCCAAATGGTTGGGTGCTATTGTGTAAACAGAGACTGTGCTTACATTTTCCAGCTGCCCAAACATTAATAATCACACAGAAAATATATTAATTATAATACCGTGTGACCAATGGCTCAAGCATATTCCTAGCTAACTCTTATATCTTAAATTAATCCATTTTCATTAATCTATGTATCACCATGAGCATGTGGCCTACAGGTAAGGTTCCGGTGTCTTTCTCTTTTGGCAGCTACATGGTGTTTTCCTGCCTTCTTTCTTTCTGCATTCAATTTACTTTTTCTGCTTGGCTCTATTCTGCCCTGCCATAGGCCACAGCAGCTTCTTCATTAACCAATGGTAATAAAACATATTCACAGCATACAGAGGGGAATCCCACATCACTACCTCTTCAGTTTCTTAGTTCGAAAGGGCCCAGAGCCAGTCTCTGCCCTGTCTTACCACTTCCTGTCTCTGTTCAGTCCTCCAGACCTCTATGTTAACTAGAAGCTAGCTCCACCCTCTGACTTCAAGCAAGCTTTATTTGTCAGAACACAAACAAGATATCACACAACATCTTATGACCTTTTTTTGAGTGGATGGCTTTTTCTGCTTTACAACTATATCTGTCTTCTCTGATTGACAATATTACTATTGTTTTACTGAAATTTCTTAAAATTTAGATTGTTTTCTCCATCAACCTAGCAGTACACATGGAGACATTTAAAAGTTTTCAGATAGGAAAGGCCTTTTGTTTTTATTATATTATAATCAGAATGATCTAGTTCTTAAAACAATTAAAGAAAAAGAGGCCATGAATGTGAAAGAGAGAATGAGGAAAGTACATGAGAAGATTTAGTGGTGGGAAGAGAAGGGGAAAATAATATAATTATAATCTCAAAAAATATTTTTAAATTATTGTCATTCCTTTGTCTCTTTTAAAGCTTTATAAATTCTTTGGCAATTTCATCCATGGATGCAAGATATCTTGCTCTTATTGACTCTTAATTCCCAGTTCCCAGACTTCTTTATTTGTTTTCTTTAAAAAAAAAAATGCATGGAAGTTACTTTGTGGTTCTGAAAAAAATATTGGGGTTCCTTTGTAATCTACAATGTGATCAATTTTTTAAATAAACGTCTTATGAAAGTTTATGAGGAAAGTAAATGATATTTTGCCAGGGTGTGTAATAAGTGTATCTCAGTGTAATCTGACCTGTTTAGTTGTGTGGCCCAAGTACACTAGGGTTGATCTTCCTGTCCCCTTGGTCTGTCTGGGCCTGAGCCATGGATGACTTCTGTTCCTGCTGCTGCTGCTGGCTCTGCTTGATTCCCCAGCTATGTGTGCTCCTCCTCTGTTACAGATGCTGAATCAGCCATGTGCAGGACTAAGAATTCTCACAGCGTCCCTAGGAGCCTCATTCTTACACAGGAGAGGACACCCTTCTTGCTAAGTATGGTGGAACACATGTGTAATTCCAGGTCGGAGCAGAAAGATCAGGGGTTCAAGGTCATCCTGGGTTATCTATTAAGTTTGAGGCCAGTTTGGGCTATGGGAGACCTGGTTTCTTAAAAACAAACAAACAAACAACAAATAATAGATAAAGGATAAAAAGAACAGAAAGTCCCCTTCTCTGCCTCCATCATGCTGCTTTTCTGAATTCTGTCATATTAGACATCGAGTATTCAGCCTCCAGCCCCTTCATGCTCACAGTCTGGGATGCCTGTGAATGTCTATATTATATTATATTATATTATATTATATTATATTATATTATATTATATTATATTGTACCTGGTCATTAGGGCCTTATGTATTTGCAGAGTCCAGGGCTGACTTTGCTGTGTGGGCTGGCAGTCTTCCTCACTTGTGCCTTCCTTTACTATGACACCAGTTGTTCTTGTTCTGAGATGTACTGTGTGGTAGACTTTGCTTCTCTGTTTTGTTCTAAGGTTTTGTTTACTTTTTTGTTTGAGACAGGGCCTCACTCTCTTGTCCTGGCTGGTCTCAAACTCACAGAGATTTGCCTGCCTCTGTTTCTAGAATGTTGGGATAAAAGGTGTGCACTCCCACACCCAGCCTTGCTTTGTTGTTTCCAAAGTCCTCTGCTATGTGGTCAATTCTATTTGCATTTATTCTCCTGATATATAAGAAAACTTGTACCATGTACTCATGATAATTCCTGTAATGATAACTTTACATGGCATGTTTAGCACTTATTCCTTTAGTCTTCCTTCCCTTTGTGATTGATGACATGATTTATGCCTCCCTCTCCTTCCTTTCTCTGTCTTTCTTTCCCACCACCAGATTTTAACCTGTCACATTAGTATATTTCCCAGGGGTTTATGTGTGTGTGGGGGTGGGGGGTGGGAGGGTGGGGGGGTGGGGGGTGGGGAGGTGGAGGGTGGGGGGTAGGGGGGTGGGGGTGGGGGGTCTTATATGTGTACTGTTCTCACATCATTTCCCTCCAACTCCCTGGGTAACTCCCTCTCAAATTTATGACTTTTTAAAAATGATTATTACTACACACACACACACACACACACACACACACAGAGAGAGAGAGAGAACTTGCTGCATTTATTTAGTATTTGTATGTATATGTGTTTAGGACTGACCTGGGATTGGATAGCCTATCAGGGGCTTATCTCTGGAGAAGACTGATCCTTCCTCTCTCAGCAGCTCTTGATTGCTTATAGTTCTTCATCTATAGGTGGGGCCCTGTGATATTTCTCCTATCCTTGTTGGCATGTCAACTGGTATTATGCAGGTCCTATTTGGCTGACCGTATTGTTGAGATTTCCTGGGTGCAGCTTCCCTGTTGTATGACAATGCCTTTCAACAGGCCTCTGGGCCTCTGGCTATTATAAAGTTTCCACTCTCTCTTCCATGATGCTCCCTAAGCCTTAGGTGTGGGGTTGTGTTGAAGATGTATCATTTGGAGTGTGACACCCTGCAGCCAGGCCAGGTACTACTGGCATTTTGACCAGTTGTGAATTTTTGTAATGGTCTCTGCGGAAAAAAAGAAATTTCTTTGATGAGGCATGAGAGCTACACTTACCTGTGGGTATACAGAGAAGTTTTTAAAATGAAGTTAGCAATGATACTGGTTTAGGAAAGTGGCACCAGTGAAATCTCCTCTAGGGTCTATGACCTCACCAGTCATGGGTGTCAACTAGACTTACAGACCAACCGTGAATTCCCTCCTACGGAGTAGGCCTTAAGTCCAATTATACAGTCATCTTAATTTAATTATTTAATTTACTTATGTGGGTACGGACATGAAACAGCATGCTTGCAGAAGTCAAAGGACAACTTGCAGGAACTGGTTCTCTCCTTTACTGTGTGGGCCCCAGGGATCAAATTCAGGTCAACAGGCTTGACAACAAAGTGCCTTTACCCACTGAGCCATCCCATGCACCCCCAAACCCACGCTTGTCTTATGTGTATAATATGATTATCTGGTCCTATTGGGGTACATCTTCTGCATGGCAGAGGTTAGCCAAAGCTGGTGCTTCCTCTAAATAGATCTAGAACATTCTGCTTTATGGTTGTCCTCATGCAGTAAAAGGCTAACTATTCCCTGTTAATCTCTGCTTTTACAGAGTGTGTCTGCTTCTTCAGGCCTGAAGGATCAACAACAGCCTGGGGAGGCTCTGTTTACGGTTTAGCAGAGTTCAAGGCAGAAGTCAGTGAGGACACTTGGGCTACATGATGAAGCCCAGTGTAGACACCCTGGATACATGATTGAATTGACAAATCGTGACAGGGAGGTGTGGTGACAACCCAGGCTTCTGCCTCGTGCAAATTTAAGGGCGAGAAGATGACGTGGTTCATCATGCAGGATTCTATGGACATTGGCTTCTAAGGTAAAGGTCGCTGAGTCTTGCTTGCTTCTCTACTATTTCATGAGAACCTGCTGTGGACCAGGCAGTGTATAATCATTAGATCAAATTAAATGGCCTCCGAGGAGCGCAGGTGGCAGAATTCACTTGAGAAGTCGAGTCGTGATATCGAGCTCCAGCTGTCCCTCCTCTAGGTCTTCCCATATCAACAGCATGTTTGCTTCGTCGCATTTGTATCTGGTCATAGTTTGAAGAGGAGGAAAACTACCCAATGGAATTTCCTAAGTGTTGTCACAGAAACTGGGTTATTAGGAGTAAGGTGCATTTCAATGTCTCGTCTGAGACAGCGGCCACCAGTGGCAGCCTCGGCATCACCTTGACCGATATGTGAATGGCCATCAAAATTGACACGATTGAGGCAGAATACATCAGAAATTTAGATATGTGTCTTCAGATGGGGTTACCTCCTTCCCTTGCCTTTATGAAGAAAAAGGCGACTGGGTTGAAGTAGATCTAAAAGGAAATGTAAATATCAAAAGAAGATGTGCCCAAGTAAGAGGACCCTTCTCTTTGAGGTACACTCTCCCTATGACTTCCCCAGTGATACCTGGGAGACTTGGGAGACAAGGACGCCATGGAAAAGGTGACAGTCCATTGATTTCCAGAATTTGTATTCTTTCACTATGTGTGCATGTGTGAAAAATGGGCCAGAGAAGAGGAACACGAAAATATTTTTAGATTTGCATCACCACAACATGTGGGAAGTGTTACCAGAGATAATTCCACACTCTATCCCTAATTATGTCTTTTAATATTTGGTTTCTGCACAAGAAGGGGCAAGCCATTGCCATGTCTACTAAACGCCTGGTTTGGGAATGGGAGAATTACACTAGACGGTGTGATTAAATGAGTTAGAGGTGGAAACAGCTGAGAATGGGGCCTGGAATGTATGAGGATAAGCTTTCTGGGACCGTGTGCTGCCGTTACTCCTACAAACAAAGTACTACTGTAGGGCTAACGTTCAGAGAGATGCAGAGTAACGCGGATGCGTCCATCCTTCTTGAGAACCGGACTGGGTTGAAAGATGCCTGTGGTTTAGTAAAGCACACTTCCTGGTGTGTTTATGAAGCCAGTTCTAGAGATGATTGATATGTGGGCCAACCAATGCGGTGGGAAGACCTGCCTGCCTGTAGGCACCACCACCAAATAGGCTCTAATAAAGGTTGAAGGGGCAGGAAGCCACAGCGCCTCCTAGTGAATGTGTCTGCCTTTGCCCCTGCAAACCTCAGCCTCCAGCTTCATCAGCCTTTCAAGGCAGAGTGACACCAAGGACCCTTCCAGAGAACTTCAAGGCCCTTAGCAGCAGACTGGGGTATATCATTGAACACCCCTATTCTGTAGCTTTCTGGTTGTTAGGCCAAGCAGCTTCTGGGGTCTCTCTCTTCCTGTGGACAAACACATTAGACTCCTGAACCCCCAATCTTGTCAGGCATTCAAATTCCCTCTTATATTGCAGACATGCACCACACCTGTCCTTAAAGGCAAGTTTTTTCCTGTCTTTGGTGAATTGCTGAAGACCACTTGTCAAAGGATCAGAGTATGAACACCTGAGCATTTAGCCCTTTAAGTGCTTTGGCCTCTACTTTATCTTCCCACATCTTCCTTCGCTTTGACAAACATTATGAGACCAATGGCCAAATACGAATTAGCATCGTACTTTGGTCCTTCTCTGGGACACTTTTGGGCAGTCACATAGCAGCCACTATCTATGGAGATGTTACTTTCAAGGGTTCCTAGTGATAGGCTCTGTGTATGTTCAGGTGCAGCTGCCTTCCCATCTCCGTTTACTTCATCCTTGAACAAATGACTGGACTGTGCACACAGAGACTACCTCAGCATCTGCCTCCATTAATGTAAATGTCACCGCTACAAGCAGGAGTAGGTGGGAAGAGGAGTTGAACCAAAGCCAAATAGAATCAGTTAATCTGTTTCTTCAGCTGTCTCCCGATGTCTGCAACTTGAAGGAAGGACTGAAAAAGCATCTGTCAAGGTGTTTTTGATAGGATGGACCAGACAAAACAGCTCAAACTAGCTTTAAAAGTTGTGCTGGGTGCTGACACTCTTAGCTGGAAAGTCCAAACCTTAAGTCAGGTAAGGACAGACCCAGCATCGTAATGACTTCCTCTCCGTATGGGATGCTGTTTGCTTTCTATTGTTAAGTAGCAAATTAACTAAAATAGCCATGGCTCACCATACTAAAACCCCTCCTGTTAGCTCACACGTACTGTGGAATAGGAATTTAGGGGAAATTAACTAGGGAATTATGACTCCGAGTCTTACAGGAAGAGTTTCAGATGGGGGCTGGGAAAACGGCTCCATCCACAAAATGTTTGGCTTACAAATTCAATCACATGAGTTTAATCTTCAGAACTCATGTCTTGTTTTGTTTTGTTTAAATCTAGGTATGATGACCTTCAGTTATAATCCCAGCACCAGGCCTGTGGAGACTTGCAGCTCCCTGGGCCTCACTGGCCAGCCAGCCTAACCTACTCAGAGAGCTCCAGGCCAGTGAGAAAGCCTGTCTCCAAAAAGTCAGCTGGGTAGGTACTGGGGAATGACACCTAAATGTCCTCTGGAGTCTACACATGCACACACACACACACACACACACACACACGTACACACTCAGCTGTACCAGCATACATACCCTCCTGCACATACACAGACATGCATGTACACACAGTTAGGTCTGAGGCCAACCGAAAGCTTGACTGAACCTGGAGAGTTTGCCTCTGCAATGATGTCATTCACACAACAGGTAGATTGGTCTGACAGCAGCTGGGCAGCTTCATCCTCCCTGGGTTTTGTCTCAGATAGTAGCTGGCTTTCCCCAAAGCAAAGGATGCAGAATTGAAAGAAAGAGAGGCAGTACTTCCAGTTTTGTGATCAAGGCTGAGAGGTTTGAGTACTTGACTTTTAGCATTTCAAGAAGCAGGTTATCTGGGCCACCACATTAAAGAAGACAAGAGCAAGGTGCTTACTTGGAAAGGAGCCCTATCAAAGCACAACAGATGTACAAGGAAACCAGCAACCTTCAACAGCTCAGGTTCCATCATGGCCCCTGGTACCTCTCAGGTTTATATCTCACCAGAAAGAGCATATACCTTCCGTGTAGAATTGGGGGGTTGAGGGCATGTGACCAGTCTCAAACCACATCCTCATGGCCAAACGGACATGGTTAATCTGATAATCTTAGGTCAGAGTCACATACTCTCCAGTCAAAACAGAGACAGCCTCAGATATCTGAGAAGCATAAAGGCCACATGGAGAAACCATGGGTGAAATTCCAGTCCTGCTATGTAGAGAAGGGGATGTGAATTTTGGGTGGCCCAAATCAACCTCTGTTCTTGTACTTGTCTTTCCTTGCACACTTAAGCTTATGAGCATATTCATGTTTTTGTGTGCATAAATACATGTGGGCACAGGAATGGCCTGAAAGTGTGTTTGTCAGGTAGGCTGCGTAGCATAGTTCTGAACTATCTAGTTATAGAGATGTGACCTACAAATTTCCCGAAATGACCAACTGTGTGTGCTTATTACATACTGCACCTTTCAACTGTAGGAAATGACTTCGTCTATTGTAGTGGAGATGAATGGCTTCCAATAAACAAAAGACAGAGGTCTTGAGAGATCACACACACAAACACAGACATGCACAGATACAGAGACACATAGACACACACAGACACAGGCACACACATATAGACACAGACACACAAACACAGACACACACACACAGACACATACACACACAGACACACACACATACACAATTACCGCTCCAAGGGTGTGGCCCAAGAAACAGAGCCTTCCATCTGCCAATATCTCCCAATCTCCCTGATGGTGTGTGCTTATCCGGTGGCGTGCTGGAGCCTTGAAGGAAAAACTTAGCTTGTTTTATTTTCAAATCTGCTTTAGAACAGTGTTGGGCTCACACTGGGCACTAACTACACACTGCTCAGTAGTTAGAGATCTGATGTTGACGAGAGAACAAATTTACTCTTTCCATTTGAAGGTTGAATCACTGAGTGTGTCTCTTCTACTCATGGATAGGAAGGCTGGCCAGGCAGGAGGAGATTTAAAACAGTTGTAGGTACAAGGGCCTCCGGTCAGAGGAGGAAGGGACATAATAAACTACTTCTGAGCCTCAGCGTCTGAATCAGAAGGGCAGGAAATGTAGCTTGGGTTTCATTTCCTATCATCTAGCCAAATCCTTAAAGTCAGTCCTCATCCTCACGGGTGGATGAGGCATCCTGGTTAAGGTGGGTAGGTGGGGTCTTTGCAGGCCTTCCCTTTCTACAGTGGTGAGAGATCGTTAGAAGTCTGATTGTGTTACCCCTCAGTGACTCATGTCTCCACACAGTTGGGCAAGTTCTGGGGAATCGTTTATCTTTCTGGGGCTAAATTTCTAGGGTATCAGAGTATCAGGTCTGTCTCAAGAATCTGTTAGCATCTAACTCTTCTCTTTCCCTCTTTTATGCTCTGTAACATTTAATGTAGCCATTGGGGCAAGATGAAGGCATTGCAAAGACTCATCATGTTTTCTTAGAGTCATTTTTGACTTCTACAGGCTTGGACTTTTGGGACCTGAATGCTAGAACAGGATTATTTTCTCTATCAGCCCCATGTTTTACTTGAGGCAATGTCACTTTGTTGATCCCCAACTAGAGGGTCCAAGGATCCCATGGCATGCTGCAGAACAGAAGCAGTGTGTTATCATCCAATATGGCCATGACAGGTTTTCCAGGACCTGGGCATGAGGGGAATGGAGACTGGCTGTCCAAGAGGCACAGGCATTCAACTTTACAGAATTAACAGTTTTTTTTTTTTTTTTGAGACAGGGTTTTTCCGTAGTCTTTTTTGGTTCCTGTCCTGGAACTAGCTCTTGTAGACCAGGCTGGCCTCAAACTCGCAGAGATCCGCCTGCCTCTGCCTCCCGAGTGCTGGGATTAAAGGAGTGCAAAATTAACAGTCCTTGATGTTGGGTGCCTAGACACACAAATATACCCACCTGGTTCTGAAATATATGATCAGAATTTGTAAAGAAGGTAGAATTTCTATTCTGTGTCTTTTCCCACATTAGAAGTGGAATTTATCCAGCACCAGTAGCTACAGCAACAGCAACATTGTTTATTTTGAGCATCTACAGCAGACAGATCTTGGACAAAAGCAGTGCCTGCCACCGTGAGGGATCTGTAGTGCTATGGTGCTGGTTTTGTCCTCCCTTGACAGGCAAGGACACTGAAGCCATTGTCTAGAAGTTAGCTTCCCCAGTGACTCAGAACCAGAATCGGAGTCCAAGTCCAAGTGACTTCAGAACTAAGCTTTTGACTGAGCTCCACATAAATAATTTACCAATAGTAAGGGTTCTCTGTTCTTCTATAGAACTGGGGCTGATTCAGGCAGTAGGGCGTTCATATGTTTACCAGAAAGCAGGATGTTCCACCCGCAGTTGTTACTGTAATTGTTATTTAGTGGAATCTTAAAAGTCTTTGTTTAATGTAGGAGTAGAGGAAATTGAGTCGATGAAGGTCAGATATGGGGCCTTGGTGGGACTCTTAGGCAGATCTAGGGGAGAGAGAGCTATGCACTCACGCTGCTTACTGAGCTACTTTCTCATCCACCTGAAACTCTAGGCAGCATCTTCATAGATTACAGGTGTAATTTATATGGGAAGGATGAGGATTGGGGTGCACAGTGATGCACAACTGTATGGTGCTTGCCCTTTCTCCTAGCACCCAGGAAAAGAGGCTGGAGGATCCATAGTTTGAGCCAGCCTGAGACACAATTGGAATAGAAGCAAGGTGAGGAGAGGAAAAGGAAAGGAGTCTGTGAAACATCAAAAATGACCCTGAGGGAAGACTTGGTCCACCTGTTAAAACAGGGACAAATAAATAACCATTTGTCTGACTTGGGTTAACATTAAAAACTGAAAACTTTCAGGCAAAAGGCGATGACTTATAGGAGCATGCCGTGGCCTAGTCTGTCTTCAAGTGACTGCAGGCTGCAAATCTCCAATCAATAAATTCTTCCCTATTGACAAAAGCAAAGGGGAAAGGAAACAACTGGTAGTGGCTAAGCAAAGCTGTCAAGTAAAGCTGTCAGGTTCAAACCGGACTGAGTATGAAGCTGGCCAAGGGGCTTGGGGACCTTGGACAAAGGAGGTCCAGACAAGGCCCTTTGAGAGAGCTCTGTGGAAAGGGCTCACCAGGAACTCACAGTGGAGAAAGAGAATGGGAAGTGGGGGAGTTATGGTGTTGGTGTATGGAGACTGAGGACATGGGAGTCTGAGAGCACAGGCCAAATCTGAGGACGCCCTGTATCACACTGGACAGACATCTCTTTGTCTGCTTTAAGGAATCAGCCCCTGAAGAAGCAGCTATCTGAGAAGGGAAGGCAAGCAACACAGACAACATGGATCGAGAAAAAAAAAAAAAAAAAACACTCGTACCCTGTGTGCTAAACTGAGGAGCAAGCCATCATCCTGGGTCTGGAGCAGAATTTCAGCAGCCTTTCTTGGATGCCTATTGTACACCTCACAACCCAAGCTCTTGTAGTTCCCTGAAACTCTTGGAGGAAAATCTTCCCTCTCGTGAACCTTTATGTCAGTCATATGTCTGTGTACGTGTATCATGCTGCATGTAAGCATGCGTGTGCACAGGCCATGTGGGGATGTTTTCAGGCAATAATTTGTTAATGTCCAGCAGTGCTATTATCCCAAAAATCAGCAGTACCAGCTATAAAAAGTATCAACTTAATGACTATAAAGGCTGGCGTCACCAGGACATTCTGACTTTTCTATGAAATCCTGGTAAGGGTCATCAGTTTATTTCTTTCTGCAGAAGGAAACAAAGGTAGACACAGCGCCGAAATGATTCTTAAGGTTGGAATCTGGAAGCCTTAGAGACCCAAGGAGCCGGCTGCAGACTCCTAGTAGAAGGCTGTGGAAGGGATCCCAGGAAAGGGGAATTTGCCTTTTACAAAGCGGCTGTCAAAGACACAAAAAGCAACAGTCCTCCTCCTGCAGAGGGTGCTGCCAGAAGCCCCGCCGAGGTGGCCGTGGAAGAAGCTCAAGGAAACAGCAAACTGTGGACCATCTCTGACAAAACCAGCATTTTCGTCTCTTCTTTTCCACAGAGAGCTCCTGATAAGTAGTTTTGAGCTCAGAGGAATTAACCATCTATCACTTTAAATGTTTATTTTATGTCCAGCTTATCCTAACATTTTTATTCATCTTAATGAGAAGTAATTGGGCTTCCTATTGCAGTGTTTCATTTAAAAAAGGGGAATATTAATAAGGAAGCAAGGCATGCTAAAAACCCAGAGCTATCTTCCAAGGCTTCACCATCTTTGTCGCCAGCCCCGAAGTTAGGAATGGAGATTGAAAAGTATATTCAGTGCATCTGAACCACATCGGTCCCACGGCTGGCGGGGAGGCTTTTATTGTATGTCATCATGCCTTCTGGGAATCATGACATTAAAACATATCCTTGGTTCTCACTTAAGCCAATTTTGGAGGGCAGGGAAAAGAAAAGACAACATTCTGCAGCGAAAGCACCTTCCTCCATCTGGCAAAATGGCTTTCTGGACTCTATTGTGGCTCATTGTCTAAAAATAGGATGGAGACAAATGGTTATCATTTGCGAAAGCCCATGACAATAATGATAAATGAACAAATTTTTTTGCCCTCTGAAGTCATTGCTTAAGGCTTTCTCTGGGATCAACAATGTTAAGCTGGTAAACTGGCCTCATCTGCATCCGCAGAAGGTTTACAAATGGCTTCGTAAACAATTTCAGCCACAGCGTTAATCTCCCCTCCAGAAGTAGGGCTCGGAGAGGGATGATTGATTCGCAATTTACAATGACAGTGAACCCCTGAAACAGATATGAGGGAAACTTTCGGTGAGTAATGTTTTAGTTGACAGGAAACGATAAGACACATCTTTCATCTGATAGTGGGCTGTTTTTGATAAATATTGTTCATAATGGAGAATTTTGGAATCATTAATGTGTGGATAGAACATTACTACTTTTTGACTAGGACTTTAGACACCAGTTTTTTGGGGCAGGAGTTTGGTTTTCTTTTTTTAAAAAAAGTAATAATAAAGAAGAAGAAGAAGAAAGAAAGAAACGGGAGGAAAGAGATGGTTTTGAAAGCATGCAAAACAATTCTGCTATTGTTTGAGTCACATCCAAAGTGCTAATGGAAGAGAACACACACGCAAAACAGCTCTGTTCATAAGACAAAATTTCAGCAGCACCAAGATGCTCACCATGTCCCAAGGCAGGGCAGAACAATAACGTATTTTGTTGTTGTTTTGTCTCGTTTGGTACAGAGTCTTGCTGTTTATCCCAGACTGACCTTGAGCTTATTATCCTCCTGCCTCAACCTCCTGGATGCTCCGTGTATGGGCCACCATGACAGCACAGTATTATTTTTGAGCGTCATCATGATGGTCTGTCAGGACAAAAGGGGCATGTAATGGAAGCAATATTAACACTCCTGTTTCTTGGCCCCTCTATTTGGGAGGGGAAACCCTCCATTCTCTGACTATAGTCTTAATCCCATGCTGGTTTTCCTGGGGCCATCCTCGGAGACTTTGACTCATGGTGTCCCCTACTGAGCAGAATTACTGTGCTGGCTAGCCTGCATTGGGCACCAGTCACCAATCCCTGAGATTGCTTGTCTGCCTTGCCAGTCACCACTCCAGTCCAGGATTGGCTATCTCCCCAGATTCTCCTCCTCACCATCTTTCATGCCCCTGTTTCACAGCAACAATATTTATGTAATAAAACTGACTATGGAGCATTGATACATGAGGCTCCATACTGGTGTCCCTCGCATGACAAGTGGCCATGACGGCTTCCCCCTCCCCATCACCTGTGACCCCTGGGTGCTAGTGCTGAGATTAAGTTTTCTCTCAGCCACTCGTGAGTTGGGTGGAGGAACACCTTTTGTTTCCATCGTGATTGGCACCTAGCCTTGCCTCTTCCAGCAATGCCTGAGCTTTGCCTCATAGAACATGGTACATGTCAGAGTGTTCAGAAACATCGATGCAGTAAGCGGCTTAAAGCCCAAAGAGAACCAGAGAGAAATCTGGCTGTGTATTCCATGGTTCTGTCAGCTGTTGGATGTCCAAGCCCTTCAGTATGTGAAGGCAGGATGTGAGTCACATCACTAAAATAACCCTCTGCGTTTAGCTCTATTTACTATCTGATTAGCAGCCAGGCAGCCAGAAGACCTACTGTGTGCCAGGAACTGTGAAGCACGGTGGCGCTATAAATACAGGAAGCTGAGACAAACGGATGCAGTCCTCTGTTCTCAGAGAGCTGGGTCTGCCGGCCTGCAAAGCAGATCCCACAGTCAGCCGCATGCACTGAAAACAGCGACCCGTCTATGCTCTGCACATTGTCTCTCTTCTACCTCAGAACTTTCCTGTGCTTTCCTGGCCTTGAGTCGGATCTTCATAGCACTCTCTGACTGGCTCCCGTCTCGTCTCTCGGTCTTCTAGCCAATCTACCAAATGTATTCTTCATATTGGGTCCCATGTTGCCCCACCCTGGATTCCATATTCATTTACCAAAATGTGATTGATTTCAGCTATGGTGTTGGGTCTTCCTTCTCAGCTTGATTGGGTTTTGAGACTCTGAGGAGACAAATGAAGCCTACCTTTAGGTGTGACCGTATTGGCGTATCTAGACAATTTGATCCTGGTCACTTTCTGCTTCCTTGATGACACTATTGTCCCTGGATCTGCTTCTGTCTTTATCTGCTCCCATTTTTATAAGTGTTGGACACTAGTGTCTGAAAAAAACAAAAACAAAAACAAAAAAAAACCTCCCCCACCACACACTTCCACTACTACAATGCTCAATCCAAGTGCATGGGGCCAAAGACCACAGACTAAACTCTCCAAAAGCATGAGCCCCAAGAATTCTCTCCTCCCCAAGTTCATTCTGCCAGACATCTGGTTATAGGATGGGAAGACTGATTGATACCCCCGAGAGTATGTTTGGAGGTGATTGTCTGCCCTCCCAGGTAGAGGGCTGAGCCGGGACCCACATACCTCCTCTGAAGATGTCATTTTGACACTGACTCCACCAAAAAAAGCCTGTGGGTTGCCTCTAACCCATGTGCCTTTCCTATAACCTAAGAGACAGGAACCATTGGAAGGCCCAGGGACCCTGATGACCTTCAGCCCAAAGTGTGTAACAAACATTTCCTCGTATGATTTCGTATGTCTTATGAAACTCCAGAACATCAACCCTTGTGCATGCCTCATGGCTCTGCCACCCTGAGGTAACATGCCTGGAGGCACATGGCAGCAGACAGGAGGGACATGAAGCCTTGACCAGCCAGAGATCTACCACTGATGACAGTATGTTGGCCTGGTATTGTCACAGTTCCCAGGAGCACCTAGGTGTGCATCTAGGGGACGGATTTGTCTGCACCCTGTCCTGCTCTGAATGCCCTGTGGTCACCTAAGCTTTTGGCGTGGGAGAGCTAGTGGCTGCCAGCATCACTCCACATCTGTCTTTACCTGCCCCAGTGCCTTCTTCCTTGCCCCTTCCTTCACACCTTCCTGACCTCTTTCTTTTCTTCATGGATCCCAAAAGTAAACTCGAGTTTTGTCCTCTGTTTGTTCTGCTAGACAGAGATAGCACTCAGACAATAGAATCTCCTTGAACATTGTCTGAACACTCTCTCTGTCTATCAGAAACCTGGACATGACTGGCCAGCGAACTGCCAGTGCTGTGAGCATGATCCCTGGGACTCCTAGGGAACAGCATCTACGCCACTGCTAAGCCAGACTCTTGGCATCAGGGGTAGCCACCCAGGGATGAAGAGCTGACTGCATGAACCTGCGCTCAACAACAGAATGGCAGAGCTTTCCCCAGGCCCAGGTTAAATGCCTTTCTGGACGTGAGAAAGGAAGTCTGATGCGTTAAAAGCCCGGCTCCTCGGTACAATCTCCTTTAAATAACAAGCAACAGCTTTGCAGCCCCACTTCAACGCTAAGTGTGCGCTGTGTAAATTGCTTTGATAACGGCTTTCATCCTCTACCCTGTGTTTTCAAGTATTCCAACTTGCTTTCATTTTATTAATGTATTTCTCTTATCTTTCATCTGAATAGTGTTCTCTATGTAAAGTGACCAGAAGTGATTAATGATGACTAGATTAAGATAGGACGGGGTTGTTTGAAAAATGACTTAAGGACCACATGTAAGTCACTGGCTAGAGTCCCAAAATGCAAATTCTGGTTAAGTTAATGACTGGAAAATCTTGATGGCCCCAACTGTACGAGCTATGACATTATCTAAGATTTCTTTGTAAACAATATATAATTAGCATTTTGTGTTAAAATGACTTAATCTTTTCTTAATGATTTCAGTAGGAATTATTAGCCTAGAATCCCAGAGTTAAAAGGATCCGTGTAGTGGTCACGTAGGTGTCCTTCTGGTGCCCAGTCATCCAGCCCCAGTGAGTTCCTGCTGTGCTTTGTGAACTGGCGGGAGTGTTCATGTCCCATTAGAGGTCGGCACTGTATGAAAACATCCGGAATAATCTAGTTTGCAGGTGGTTTCTTTTTCAGGGAAGAGCCTTGCGTGCTCCTAGAAGGGGTTGGGAGAAGGGAAATTGTTTTTTATGTTTGCACCCGCCTTCCCTGACAAACGAGCCTTATCATCTACGAGGCTCTCTGCTCTCATTCACCCACTCAAGGAGCTGGGGAGCTTTTATGAAAAATAAATTAATAATGCATACTAAATTACATCGGCAAGAGACATTTAGATATATATTGCCGTCTTCAGAGATGATTAGATTTACATTTTGTTCAAGGGGACTCGTCACCCTCGTCTCCTGGCATGTCTGATACCAGAGGTCTAGTTCATGGGGCCCCCATGAGATGCTCGCTACCCTGCATGGTGGACTGCCAGGTTAAAGCGTCCGCCGTCCCCGGCAGAGTGCTGAGGTTTAAAGTTACTACCTACAAGATCCAAGGAGGAAACCAGAGGCATCTAGAGGCATAAGCCCACCACCCACCCTCTGCTACCCCTTGTCCATCAGCCTGTGGCGTGGAATGCAGCAGCATCCTTCAGCCCGCCAACCCAGCTACTTACCAAGGAGATAACAGGGAAGGAGAGAGAGAGAGAAAAAAAAAAACACGCTACTCTTTCAAGTTGTTTCCTTGTTTTGTTTTGTTAAACCACAAAGAGGAGAGAAATATAGTCACATCGATTGTTAATGCCTCGTCGCTGCTCTCCGGTGTCCGCACATGCAACACACTGCTTTTGTAGCGGAAGGAGAGCTGGTATTTATCAGGGTTCAGAACCAGTTCAGGCACACACTTGACAAATTATTTGTGGAATTGTTGTATTCATAGTCACTTAAATAAGAATCTGTCAACACGAAGGCTGAGCTTTGTTGCACTGGGTCCCCTGTTTTTTTCCCTGCGCACCCAGAGGATGATGGATTGGGAGGAATGCAAATCCCCTGCCATTTTATATGCTGGTGCCTTCCTCAGAGACAGGAAGCATAGCTCAAGATCATCTTGTAAGAGGCCATAACTGCAGAGGCCTGCTTCTGCGGTAGAAGGCTTTTCTTTTCTTCTTCCTCCTCCCGAACCTTTATTTATTCCTCCCTCCCAAGTGGGACCTTAGAACAGGGAAATTGAATTAAAAATATTTTCATCACCTCCCGTTTTGGAAAGGGCCCTTTCTCAGCAGGTGCACTGGCTGGATTGCTAGGAGAACTCATACATATGCTTAGTGGCGCTCTGCAATTAAAACAAATTGATAAATATAATTATTGAGCTTAATGGCAGCTTAAAAGTTAATGCCCCTTAGGACGTGAAGTCTTAACTTCTGAAGTGGAAGTGAGACAATGTCGGGGCTGGGGTGCCAGTGGTGGCAGGAGTCTGTGATTTTATCGGCCGTCTAAGTCCCGCGGAATGCCTCACGCTTGGGCAGCTGGGATCGCTCTCGTGGATCTCTGAGGGAACCAGGTCTAGGCTCTCACTACTTTCTGATGTGGAGGGATTGGGTCATTCCAGACCTGCCTTTCTAAAGGCTTGAAGGTACACTGCCAAGTTGTGGGGTTCTCAGGTTCAGAACTCTTGTTTGGAGTGTATCAGGAGGTTCTGGAGCCAGTCAGAGGAGCAGAGCCGGGGGATGCCTCTTTGCTTCTTGGACAAGTGTTCTTCTCAGGCATGGCAGGAGAGGGCACCAGGCATGAAAGGATGGGGCACGGGCACTCTACATGGAGGAGGATTTCTTCACAGGTCATAAGGTCGCAGGACCCTTCTACAGGAAGGAAGCTAAGCAGGAACTCTACAAGTGTGTCCCTCAAACTCTACATGCCCCAGAGGAACCAGGGGCCCCAGTCAGTTTCGGAGATTCTCTACTCTATGAGATACCTGAGTCTGAAGCTTACTTACCCAGCGATTCCAGGACAGGTACCTGAATCTTCTCAGCTCTAGGGAAGGCCACCTGACTCCATCACAATGTGGCAGATGACATCAAGTTAGATATCATGTAAGAAGAGGAGATCAAAAGATAGGTCAGAAGGCCAAGGGATTCCTGGTCAGGCTTGTTCAACCTGCTTTTATGGACGCTAACCAGAGTCCCACGAGAACTTCATTTAATTCCTTCCTGAGCTGATGCTGCAGTGGCAACCTTCTATTAGGCTCCACATTCTATGTTACTCTACTGGGAACTTTTCAGGACAGGAACCTATGGCGTCAAAGTCAAGCCCACTTATATCAGTCTCCTGTTATCGTATCAAATATCTGAAAAAATTCATCAAAGAAAAGGTGAATTCTGTTGAGTTTCACTCATTTGAGATGCCCTGTGCTCGTGACATAGTGTGCCACAAAGGAAGCATGTGGGAGGGGCTGGGGGTGCCTAGGAAACAGACAAAGAGACAGGAGGAACCAGGCCATGGTATCTTCTTCAGAAGCCTGCCTCCAGAGATCTAATCTCCACCCAAAAGGCCCCACCTCCTAAAGCGAGGCCTTTTCCACCATCTCCCGATTGTGAAAAACTGAACAGCAAGCTTCTTCCATAGGGGTCTTTTAGGGACCCTTCTAGGTTTAAACGATAGCAATGAACCACGGTCTAATTCTATCAGACTGTGACACGGGGACCAGCAACGGAGACAGCAGTCCTTACAAACTGATAATGCAACTGCTCCAGTCTTCATCCTGGATCCCTGATTCCAAGAAGAGGCCCCCAGGGTCCTGCAGAACACACGAGGACAACACCATGCTCCATACCGCAACCCCCAACTCTTGAGACAAAGACAAAACCCTGTCTGCAAAAGAAGCCACCTGCCTATTCACACAGCACCCCCTTCTTTTTATTCTCTTCCTTACCCAATAAATGACTCCTGGTCTGTAAGAAACCCCCCCCCCCTTACTATATCCATGGCACAAGCCCTTCTCGGGTCCCATCTCCTCCTCAATGACTTTAGGCTGTTGAGCCTTCCTATCTCCTGACTTCTTTTCCACGCTGTTTCCTAACACCACCAAGGCCGGAAAGGAACGAATATCTCTCCCTGCCATCCTCCTCCCATTAGGAGCTCTGCAAAGATTAGCTCTCAGCCTAAAGATATGTTCTTTTAAGCCCCAGTGATTTGCATGGTGGAATAGTACATCTGTGGCCCCTGTTTCTAAAACCTGCTGGAGAGCAGTACGGGAAAGGAGAAAACCCCCATGTAAAAATAAAGTCCCACGTTGTATAACACGTCCCCTCAATGCCACTGAAAAATATATATAATATTTTGAAATCACTGACTAATTATTTCTAATCATCCTATAATAATTTATGGAGACACTTGCTCCTTTGGACGTGTTCCTGTTTTGATCTAAATGTATTCCCGAACACGCTGTCAAACCTCCCACTTTGGCAACTGATTTGGGTTTTGCTGAATTCCTTTCGTGTGTCCAGATCTCTTGCCAATGAGGCTGTGGAACATATTTTGACAGCTCTGTCGCTAAGTTTGTTGCTACTTGTGTCTGGAATGGGTATCAAATTTCAAAGATGAATCTGTTTGTTTCCTCCCTGTTGGCACTGTTGGGAGAACGCCATTGGTGAGCCCAGGCTACTCCTGCGGATGAGGATGGGTCAGCCTTGTTTGCATGGCCTGTCTGTCAGCTTGCCATGGTCAATTGCTTGGGGGTGGGGGTAACTCAGAAACACCTGTGCTCTGTGCTTGAACATTTGTCATCTGGAGTCGGGGACCCAGTGTGGCAGTTCAGAATCAGGATGCCCATGGGAGGAAACCAGGTATCCCTCTGTGATGGGCAGCAATGTCACCTGGATCTTGACACTGAATTTGATGTGCCTCTCCCCTCCCCTGACTATTTTTAACACAGATATTATAATGGTGTGCTTTGCATAAAGATTTGGTGAATTACCAACTCTAGGCTGAGCAGGAAAATATGCTCCATCTCTCTTCCTACATTTCACTCCGGTCTTACTGGGTAAGACTCCTTGATGAGTCATTTCAGAATGTTTGGAAATGATGGCTCTCCAAGCATGGTTCCTAGCCTTGTGCCATCCACATCACCTACAAAATTGTGAGAAATGCAAATGTTCCGTCTCTGCCCTCCCTCTCCCCTCACGAATCTACTGAGTCAGCAGTTCTGGGGCTCTGTGGGTGGGTTCCAGCAGTCTGCGCTTTAATAAGCCCCCTAGTGATTCTGCCTCACACCAAGGCTTGAAACCACTTATCTCTATTGTCATATTGTCTCAGCAAGTGTCATGAGGTTTTTCTGATCTTGGAGTCCTGCAGTCCACTTAAAATGTGTGTTGTCTTTGTTCTCCAATAGCATCTTTGAATCAACTCATTGAAACAAAGGGGCATTGATGAAGGCACTGACATTTAGGGGTAAGTCACTGTGCTGGCCGATGGGTAGCAAAAGGGACAAGGAACTGACGGTTTAATGGGGCAGAGAACACAAGTACCTGGCCATTACAGTCCTCATGGACAAATGCATTGTGAAGTCAGATGCAGAGCAGGTAGGATGGCAATGATAGGGTGGAGTCTGGGGGAGGAGTATCGGGGATGCAGAGCAGGTACTGAGATGACAGGGTGGAGTCTGGGGGAGGAGTCCTGGGCATGCAGAGCAGGTACTGAGGTGATAGGGTGGCATTCAAGAGAGGAGTCCTGGGTTGGGAGCTGCAGATCTGATGAAGCAGAGAAGTCAGAACTAGAACAGAGGGACTGGCTTGAATAATGGCCTGTGGCAGGAGCAACAAGGGACAGCATTCCAGAAACATGAAGGTAGTTAGATAAAGCTGGTGGAAGAGAAAAAAAAGCTGAAAGTAGAAGGCTAGATCTCAGGGGTCAGGGGACAGGCCATTGAAGATATTAACCAACAGTGACAAAAATAGGCCCATGTCTAAGAACCTATGGGGTGGACACAGCATGAAGAATGTTCTGGAAAAGGCACACTGGGAAAAAGAAGACGTATTGAGTTTTTTTTTCTCATCCATTTGTTTCATCTGCAAATATTTGCTTTGTTTCCATTGAGGTGATAGCCTGAAAATTAAGAAACCAAACCCATGGCACTTGTAACTGACTCGGTTTCCAGTTTGGGACTTCCTAGCTGTGGCGTTTTGGGCAGGGCTCCTTAGAGTTTCATTCTCCTCCTGTGTCAGTGGGTTGTTACTATATTCACCCCAGAAAATTGTTGTGTGACATTGTCCATGTGGTGGTTTAAATGAGAACCTTGCACCCAGCACACATGAACACAGACTCGTGCTTTGAGTGGGTGGCAATGCTGAGAGGCTGTGGAACCTTCAGGAGGTAGAGCCTTACTGGGGCAAGTAGGTCACCAGGGACAGGCTTGGACGATTTATAGCCTTGCCCTATTTCTTTCTCTCTGCTTCCTGCGTGTGGATAAAAATGTGATCATCCAGTTTCTTCTCCTACCGTGGCATGCCTTTGCCACCATAATAGATTATCCCCTTGAAACCTTATGCTAAAATAAACCCTTTCTGCTTTAAGTAGCTTTTGGTTATATTTTATCATGGCAAGAGCAAAGTAACTGATACAGGGTCCTAAGGTGTATGTCATAGGCACAGCCCAGAATTTCCCAAGTAAAGAACCATACCAGTATTACTCCTGTTTAGGTTTATGGTCCATCAGGCATTTTGTTGCATGTTGAAGTTACAGTAGTGAACACAACAGATGAAGTTGCATGTGTTTGTCACACGTACAAGTGAGTGATCATAGCTTGAGTTACATCCATGTTTTAGAGGGGGAGAGGAGGGAGCTACTCAGCAAATGTGGGTGTCATGTAAGATGAGGTACAGGGAGAACAGTAGAACAGAAGGAAGGTGGTAGTGTTGATTGGAGTTTGCAATTTTAGTTTATATGATTCATCCTTCATCTAGGACTGGGGAGGAGAAAGGACAAGAGGAAGAGGAGGGGAGAGAAACAAATAAAAAAAAAGAGTTCATGGGTGGGAAGGGATGAGCTATCTTTTGTATCTGTTCTCATGAAACTTGAAGATGGAATTACTATCAGTAGTCAATATGTACCATTAATAGACTGGCTTATTGGTGTGTGCAGCAGCAACCCCAGAAAGGGTCAAGGCCTTGGTAGGGAGATTTGCTTGCTTCTTGAAAATGTTTGTCAGAGAAGCTCTCTCATTTACACATGGCATCTTGTGTTTGGGCAACCTTTTCTGTAACCTGAATTTTTTTAAGAGTTCTGCTTTTTGTGGTTTATCTTTCAGTTATTTGTATTCTTCCCATGCCTGACAAAACCTCAGAACTCTAAGACCACAAAATAGCAATCTTGAGGTACAGGGAAATCTCCAGTGCAACCACCCAAGTGACCCTAGATTTCTCAAACCTCTAATGACAGAAAACTCATGCTGTCTACTTGTACAGATAGTCCCAGCTCTTGGAAAGTCATCTGCCTCTCATACTGAACCCCAGAATGTCTTCCAATAGCTTCTATCGAATTATTTTCCCTGCTAGACCACCACCAGACAAGGCTGGTGAAACCATTTTTTTTTCCAATAAAGAGGAGAAGATGGCTGATGGAGGAGGGTCATCTGTCTATTGGTTAATAAAGAAACTGCCTTGGCCCTTTGATAGGAAAGAAAATTAGGTAGGCGGAGTAGACAGAACAGAATGCTGGGAAGAAGGCTGTGAGCAGACGCCATGCCTCTCCTCTCCAGCCATGATTCTCCCACCCTACACAGATGCAGGTTAAGATCTTTCCTGGTAAGCCACACCTCGTGGGGCTACACAGATTATTAAAAATGGGTTAATTGATATGTGAGAGTTAGCCAATAAGAGGCTTGAACTAATGGGCCAGGCAGTGTTCAGAAGAATACAGTTTCCGTGTAATTATTTCGGGTGTAAAGCTAGCCGGGTGGCGGGACACAACCTGCCACTCATTACTACAGATGGCAGAGGTAGAGAAGCTGGAGGATGGAGGAGAAGAGAGTGACAGTCCTGTGGGAGAGGTGGCAAGACAAAAAAACCCTCGGCTCAGAGGCTCTTCATGCAATGCCCCACCCTCCTCTGCCTTTCTCCAAACTTCTTCATCAAGACACAACAATATCCTATCAAATCTACTAATAGTTGTCTTGGGCCATTTTCTTTTGCTGAAACAGAACACCCCACTGGATAACTTCTAAAGAAAGAAAGATTTGGCTTGGTTCACAGTTCTGGATTGAAAAGAGCATGGAGCTGGAATTGTTATGTGTGTTCCTTCAACTCATAGTGAAAAATAAGAAAGCAGAATACAGGACATCCAAAAAAAAAGAGTCTAGGTGTCCTTCTTATGAGAAACCATTTGCAATTTTGTCCTGAGAGAGCAAATACCCATTACTCCTCTAAGTGTGTGTGTGTGTGTGTGTGTGTGTGTGTGTGTGTGTGAATCTTTATAAGCACTCTACTGCCAAACTACATCCTCACTGTCTTAGCTTTGGTTTCTAGTCCTGCAATGAACCACATGACCAAAAATCAAGTTGGAGAGGAAAGGGTTTATTTGGCTTACACTTCCACATCATAGTTCATCATCAAATGAAGTCAAGACAGAAATTCTAGCAAGTTATAAACATGGAGGCAGGAGCTGATGCATAGGTCATGGAAGAGTGCTGCTTACTATCTTACTCCCCACGGCTTGCTCAGCCTGCTTTCTTATAGAAGCCAGGATTGCCAGCCCAGTTCACCCCCACAATGGGTTGGTAACTCTAATAACTAATAATAAAATGCCTTACACACTGGCCTACAAGCCCATCTTATAGGGACATTTTCTTAAACAAGGTTCCCTGCTCTCAGATGACTTTAGCTTTTATCAGGTTGACATAAAACTATGCATCACACTCACCCCCCTTTCCTATTTCCCTTTAAAACATTTTTGAGACAGAGTGTCACTAAGTTGTCCAAGTTGGACATGAACTCATGACCCTTCTGACTCAACATTCCAGAATCCTAGGTTATACTGGACCTCACCACACCTGGAAAGTTGGGCTATTTCTAAGGAGTATGTGTATAGTGTGTATAGTTCTTAAGTGATGTGGGGGCCTGAGGAAAGAACTGACTTCTGAGATGGGTGAGGAGTGAACAGGGATGGTTGGAAAGGCACATATGGGGTCCTTACCTCTTGCTCAGTCATCAGAACCAGTCATGCCTCAGGAGCCTCTCCTTGCCCTATAGATGTGATTAGAAGGGCCCCTGAGGGATGGGCATAGCATAGTAATACACTAAGGGAAGCAGAAACAGGTAGATTTCTATAAGTTCAAGGCCAACCTAGTCTACGTAGAGAATTCTAGGCCAGCCAGGGATATACAGTAAGATCATATCTCAAAACAAACAAGAACAAAGCAAAACAGAAGGAGGAGGAGGAGGAGGAGGAGGAGGAGGAGGAGGAGGAGGAGGAGGAGGAGGAGGAGGAGAAGAAGAAGAAGAAGAAGAAGAAGAAGAAGAAGAAGAAGAAGAAGAAGAAGAAGAAGAAGAAGAAGAAGAAGAGAAAAAGAGGGAAGCTCAGTTGAAGAACTGCCTCCATTGGTCCTGCATATGAGCAGGTCTGTGGGGCATTTTTCAATTAAGGATTGATGCAGGAGAGCTTCACCCACGGTGTACAGCACCATACCTGGACATGGGTAAAAGAACTCTCTTGGAATTCCAGCCAGCAGGAATGCTCCTTCGTGGTCTTTGGTTCAGTTCCTGTCTCCAGGTTCCTCCTGCCTTGACCTCTGCCCTGGCTTCTCTCAGTGATGGACTCTAATCTGTAAAGTGAAATAAACCTATTCCTCCCCTAAGTCGCTTTTTGTCACAATGTTTACTAGGACAGAAAAGGTTACTTGTAAGTCACAGCCTGGTAACGAAAGGTTGGAAAATGGAATTCAGAAGGGATGTGTTTAACAGAGGGTGGATGAGGTTCCAGGGAATGAAATGCTTGCAGCTAAGATGGTAAATTGTAGAAGGACAATGACATCCTCCAGCCCAGGAAAGAAGCCAGAGGGAATATTTGAACAAGTACAAGGTAGACCATCCCACTATTCTTTTTAAATGGTTTCAGTTATCTTCAGAATACTGGAAACCTCCAAGGACAGAGCTATGGATGCTCAAAAATCGTGTGACAAGAGTCCCCATTTTCCATGCCTTCAGAAGTTTCATGTCAACTTGACCCAAGCTGGAATTAACTGAATGGGGGGAACCTCAATTGAGAAAATGCCTCCATAAGATCAGGCTGTGTGACATTTTCTTAATTAGTGATCAATGCAGGAGGGCCCAGTTCATGGTGGGTGGAGCTATTCCTTGACTACTGATCCTGGGTTTTTTAATAAAGCATGCTGGGTAAACCATGTAAGCAAGCCACTAAGCAGCACCCCTCCATGGTCTCTGCACTCAGTTCCTGCCTCCAGGTTCCAGCCCTTCTGAGTTCCTGTCCTGACTTCCTTCGGTGAGGCACTACAGTATGGAAGTCTACAATATGGCTTTGGTCGTGGGTGTTTCATGACAGCAATAGAAACCCTCACTAAAAGAAGAGACAAGAGAGTGATGTAAAATGTTGAACGGGGTGGAAGGTAAGGCACCGGGAGCAGTGACACAGAGGTGGTGCCCATTTAGTCCGGATCCAAAGAGAAAATGTCCACTGAGACCAGAAACACCTGTCCCTGCAACATGGAAGAGCAAGTAGACTTAGACTGCTAGAGAGCTGGAGACTGAGTATTGTGTGCATCATCTGCCTTAAGAGTGGTAGCTCTAATTGGTCTACTTTGTCAAATCTGGGTAGACCAGATAGCCCATATCTATGGCGCTGGATATAGCAATTGTGATGCCAGATGTGGTACCCAAGAGCCCAAGAAGACAAACAGTTCATGGGGATCTTATTCCCAGGAGAAAGAAGGACTCAGTGGTCTTTATGACATGGATGGATTCTGTAGAACATGTGGCCTGAGCTAGGCAAGCTTTAGAGGGCTGCCATGTTGTTGCTGCAATCACAGGTCTGTGGGAAGCCTCCCTGATGACATCTATCTAAGAGGCAAAGGAAGTACCAGGCTTCTTTGCTAGTTTCAGGCCTCTGAATGTTGTTAGAAGTTGAAATTATTAATGGCCTCCACGAGCCAGGAGGGCAGGGATGGCTTGAGCCCAGGCCAGCTGCACAGTGGAGGAAGGCAGTCTCTCCCAATACCTATAGAATCCAACATGGGGTCTCCATCTCCCTCATCCTACTGTCCACTTGGGGGAATCTGTAATTGGCCTTCTCCTCCATGGGGCAAGGAAGCCACTTGTGTTATACAAAATGTAATAATGTCACTGGCTTCCCCCCTGGTTTCCTGTTGATTGACTTTTATAGCTTACAAACATTGTGCTGGATTGGTAAATTGCAATAAATTTAATCAAGAATTATTTTATTCAGCCTACTAATGAGGAATAATGGCGTATGTATCAATTAGACCTGTCAATTTGTGTGAAGAAATAGACTTACAAAGGATAGTAAGCAAAAAAAAATATATCATTGGTATCAATTCACTTCATTATTTTTAATTTGCTGTGAATATTGAGTGTTTCTAACATAAAATCATTCCTCAATTAAAATAAAACAGCTGCACTGCTCTCGGCTCCTCATCCCTTGTTTTTGCTTACAGATTAGCGGTTGTCATTGGCTTCAGTCTGTTGTCATCTCGTTAATTTGCACCCATAAATGGGTAAAAAGTATTCTCAACTGTCAGTGGAAAACGTAACTGAGCAAAATGGTTTGCTCATGTTTTGGGGAAACAACGCGCTGAGCGCAACAACAAGGGTGGAAGGTGTGGGGCAGAGAGAGAGGCGGGGGTGGGAGGGAGGCCCCACTGTACTCACATGTATGCTTTAATAGTCCATCAGGTACATTATTTCCCTCAACCTGTGGTTCAGAAAGTCACACACACACACACACACACACACACACACACACACACACACACCAAGCAAGCAGATACCATGCACACATATAATTTATGGGCTCTCCAACTTCCTTGATATGTAGCCAAAAATGGCTTCTTGATCTTCTCACCTCTACCTCCCAAGTGCTGAAATTACAGGTAGGAGCCACCCTGCCCAGTGTCAGCATGAACTTCCAGGCTTCTATCAGCTAAGCTACTTGCCAAGCTTCTCTTTTTCCTTGTGACTCTGAATGCAAACTTGTGCAACCACTTTGGAAATCAGTGTGGCGATTTCTCAGGAAATTTGGGATAAACCTACCCCAAGATCCAGTAATACCACTATTGGGAATATACCCAAGAGATGCCACATCAAATGACAAAAGTATCTGTTCAATTATGTTCATAGCAGCATTGTTTGTTATAGCCCAAACCTGGAAACAACCTAGATGCCCTTCAATGGAGGAATGGATGAAGAAAGTGTGGAATATATACATATTAGAGTACTACTCAGCAGTAAAAAACAATGACTTCTCTAATTTTGCGTGCAAATGGATGGAAATAGAAAACACTATCCTGAGTGAGGTATCCCAGACCCAAAAAGAGGAACATGGGATGTACTCACTCATAATCGGTTTCTAGCCATAAATAAAAGACATTAAGCATATAATGTGTGATCCTATAGAAGTTAAATAAGAAAGTGAACCCAAAGAAAATCATATAGTCATCCGCATGGAGAGGGGGAAGTAGACAAGATTGCAGGGCAAAAACTGGGAACTTGCGGGTGAGGTGGCATGGGGCAAAGGGGAAATGGGATGAGAAACATGAGAAGGGGAGGATGGGAGGAGCTCGGGGGATTGGGATGGTTGGGATATAGGAAGGATGGATATGGGAGCAGTGAAGTATATATCCTATCTAAGGGAGCCATCTTAGGGTTGGCAAGAGACTTGACTCTTGAGGGGTTCGCAGGTGTCCAGGAATATGTCCCCAGCTGGTACCTTGGGCAACTAAGGAGAGGGAACCTGAAATGACCCTATCCTATACTGATGAATATCTTGCATATCACCTTAGAACCTTCATCTGGCGATGGATCGAGGTAGAGACAGAGTCTCAATTTGGAGCAACGGTCTGAGCTCTTAAGGTCCAAATGAGGAGCAGAAGGAGGGAGAACATGAGCAAAAAATCAGGACCACGAGGGATGCACCCACCCACTGTGACAGTGGAACTGATTTATTGGGAGCCCACCAAGGCCAGCTGGTCTGGGACTGAATAAGCATGGGTTGATTCCGGACTTTCTGAGCATGGCGGTCAATGAAGGCTGATGAGAAGCCAAGGACAATGGCACTAGGTTTCGATCCTAATACATGAACTGGCTTTATGGGAGCTTAGCATGTTTGGACGCTCACCTTTCTGGACGTAGATAGAAGGACCTTGGTCTTCCCGCAGGGCAGGGAATTTGGACTGCTCTTCAGTATCGAGAGGGAGGGGGAATGGAGTGGGGGGAGGAGAAGAGGAGTGGGGGGAGGGGGAGGGAAGTGGGGGGAGGGGGCAATATTTGGGAGGAGGGGAGGGAAATGGGAAACGGGGAGCAGGTGGAAATTTTAATTAAAAAAGAATAAAAAAAAAGAAGGGGATCTTTCCATTGACAATAGTCCCTCAGCTGCTGGGGAGGGAAATGGAGTTTTCTTTAAAGATGAGGCCTGGTAAACTGATCTCTCTCTAGTGTGTAGCCACACTCAAAAATATATGGGTAATGCAAGTTGGGCTTGATGGGTTAGAAAAGAAGACACGGAGTTGGGTGGGTAGGGAAGAGGGCCGCCTCTGGAAAGGACAGGTAGGGGTGGTAAATATGATCAGATGACACTGCATGAAATTTTCAAAGTGCTAATAAAAGTGTTTTTAAAAAGCAAAGGGTACCTCTTTCCATCTCATACATCAGAGCTGCACCCAGAACTTGCCCCTAAAATGCAGTGAAGCAAATGCATTTCTGACCACAGGTCTCCAGAGCTTTGCAGGAACCTGTGTTGCTTCTCTTAGAACCTTATGACTGTTCCAACCACAAGCCTAGGCCTGCCAACCTGCTGAAGGACGAGAGACAATGAAGAGTGAGACAGCATCCCAGCTGAGGTCATCTTCTATGGCCAGGCCCCCTTGTGATGTGCTGGCAGTAGAGTAGGAAGGCACTATCAAGAGTCTAGCATACTTCAGAATAGCTTTGCCAATCCCAGCACGCATTGCTGGCTTGTAGACAGTCTAACAGGTAAGCCTTCAGGTTTGTGGGACAATTTGTCAGGTAGCAGCAGCTGACAGATACATGCTCCCTATCTTGGAGTAGTCTAGAGATGTAGACTCTATGGGGTGAAGAAAGACTTTAGTGCAGTGTCTCAGTCTGGCAGGGAAAATCATCTGAAGCATGCTGTGTGGCTTGCTCCTGGTGTCATACCCTGCTAACTTCCTCATACAGCCCAGCTCCACCAGCAGCTGAGATTGACTACCACATGCTGGACCCTCCCATAATGATTAATAATCAAGAAAATGGCCCACAGATACACGTACAGGGGTGTTTAATGCAGAAAATTCCTCCATTAAGAGCTCCCTTCCCAGGTGTGGCAAGTTAACAACCAAGGAAGAAGGGATGACCTGGTCATCCTGATACTGGGATCAGCGAGACAGTCTACCAGGGTCCCTGTCCATCCTGCTCTGTTGTCCCTTCAATCATGTCACATTGTCTTTGTAGTCACCTAGACATCTTGATTTCCTCAGGTCTCTGTGCTGGCTCATATCTGGCCCTCCACCTCCGTTAGAATGTTCCATAAATTCTCACAGGAGAGATGCAGACGCAGAAGGAACAATGTAGTCTTGATCCTGGCGAGGTTCCTGTCGGCCAGAATTTGCAGGGACTTCTAAAGGTGTGAAATCAGCCTCCTGCCCACTCTATTAAAAAGAGGCACCTGCCATAAACTGGGTGTAGTGATTGACGGGCTCTATTCTGAGCTCTTTGGAAATACCAAGATCACAGAAGGCTAGGGAAGTAGGCATTAGTGATTTCATTTTACATAGTATGTTATTGATAATCTGTTTCTGTTCTGGCCTCCAGGGTCCCACCTAACATCCCTGTCATGAATTTCCTCAGACTGTGAGTGTGCTACGCAAGCCAAACAAATCCTTTCTTTCCCAAGCTGCTTTTGGCCACAGATGACCGTGGGTGGCCTGATACTGCTATACTGGATGTCACCTTCCATAGCATGAAGAGTAGTGAGTAGTCCAGTCAGAGCCCTCCACAAGTGTTCCACACACTGGACCATGGGAACGGATGCTAAGTGCACCAGTGGTCACACTGTCTTCAGATAAAGACTCGTCCCCTTCCTAGGTATGGCACCACGTATACACATACCCAGTGGATATTAGCTTCCAGAGTATTCTGAAATGACAGAAAATATACAAGCTTTGGATTGAGGGATCCAGAACTGACCCTGGGTGGAATCGAGCCAGGCACGCAGGGAAGTCCAGCCCAACTTCTACTTGAATGGATACATTCCATACAGAGGCAGCAGCAGCAGCAGCAGCAGCAACAACAACAACAGCAGCAGCAGAGATTGGGAGTGTTGCTTTCTCAGCCCAAATGGTATGAATGTGTGCTCATAGGAACACTACATTGCAATATTCGTGTTAAAGATATTGACTGATGAAAAGACATGAACCCCCAGAAGCTGTGGATGGTTACCTACACAAAACCTGCACCAGATCAAGCCAGTCAACATTCCAGAATGGGCAAGGGACATTCCACAAAGTCCCAACCCCAGAAGAGAAACTATGGCTACTGATGCCTGCTCAGGGAGGGAGAGTCAGTTTCCTTCAGGTCACAGGTCAGTGGATGGCCTTAGCCCTGTGCACATACTGACCACACTAATTGGACTCAGTGGGTTGTGGAAAGAAGACACGAAGAAGTGAGTTGAATGTGGGGAGGGGATTTGTGAGGAGAAGGAGGGAGAGGAGGAATGGGGAGAATGGATATGATGATAATTCATCACATACTTCCATGAATTCTCAGAGACTAAAAAAGTATAATATTTTAAAAAAGTAAATATTTTATCCAACACCTGAGGATCAGGGGAAATCGGGTAAGGAAGGTATGGAAGATTGTAAGAGTCAGACTGCTCAAGATAGCATCTTACACCTTGATGGGGAAGGGCAACCATGAAATCTCAACAACATGGCTGCTTAAGCAAAACCCATATGATGACAATACCAGCCAACATGCCAACGGGGATGGGGGAAACATCACAAGTCCCCACCCTTAGCTGAGGAGCTACAGGAAATCAATGGCCACAGAGAGACAGGGAATCAGTTTGCTCCAGGGACAAGGCTTCCTATAGGTTATTCAACCCCAGGTGACAGCTCTAAACACTGTACAAACATGTGACGCTGAAAGACCTCAGTGGTGTGTGTGCACGTGTGTGCGTGTGTGTGCACGTGTGTGCACGAGTGTGTATGAAACAACTAAAGAAGAGGTCATGAATTTGAGAGGCGATGGTGGGACACAAGAACACAAGAGGAGCTAACATAGGGAGAGGGGTGGGAATTATGTGATTACAGCCCTCATTTACAAAAATTCTAAAAAATAAAGATCCTTTTGAGATCCATTCACAAGTTCTGTCTTACCATTTCTTTTCTTCTTTTCTTTGTTTATTTTGGCTATATGCAAAACTTTGAGAATACCGTGAGTGTGTTGGTGAGGATTTAAATTGGCAGCACTACCTTTAGGCCTCTACTTTGTCATTAAAGACGGGAACAAACCTTCAAGCTCATAAAGGCAGCAGCATGGAGGGACAGTGGCAGTGCCTGGGAGGTGTGTGGGCAGCTCTGGTGTGCCTTTGGGTTCTCCATTGGTTGTGGTTCCCAGACCTACCCTCAGAGAGCATACAGAATCTACACCCAGTACTTGGCACGAAACATGCTTAGGAAATGATTGCCCTGGTCTAACTTCCTGCATTGACCCATACAGATCCAGTTCCTTCATTATTGACAGCAGGTCACCTGTCAGGTTATAGCATTCCAATATCTCTAGTCGTTTTCTTTCTGGTGGGGCATCACTTGACATCATAGCTTATGTCATGGATGCAGATTTTATATTCATAGTTTATTTCCACAAATGAGTATCAGATGCAATGACAGCCCTTATCCTCTGAGGGAGGTGAAAAGGTTGATATGAGTAAGATGTGATCAATAACTGAACCCATCACCTCTTGCCGACCTTTGGGGCTTGCTCTCCTGGCTCGTGAATTCCCCAAACAACTGGGAAGATATAGTCTAATGGGACAGCACAAATCTTCTTATGGTCAAGCACGCCAGAGTGGGGAGTGTGTGTGTGTGTGTGTGTGTGTGTGTGGTGTGCATCTGTAGTATTAACGTGAGTGAGTGAGTCCTTTTTTGGGGGGGACATGTAGTCTTTTGTTGATTTCGGAGAGAATTAGAAATATCCTAGGAATGAGGGTGCAGTCATTACACTGAACTCACATCTTGTCAGGCCCCTGGATCAAGCCTGAGAATCCAGTCAAACAGACCTAGCTAAGGGAGCTGAGACATCTATCCAAGGCAGAGATGTTTGGCTGCTCCCTCTTTGGGCCTCTGGGAGATCTTATCTGGGGCTAGCCTCTCTTGTGCTCACAGGAGAAGTGAGAAATGAGAATTGGAAAGGCAGGGTATATTCAGACTTGGGACACAGCCAACCCTGGTAATTTAGGAACCCAAACTCTACTCTTTGTGGGGCTATTAGCTCTCAATATTGCGGAGGAAGCTTTTCTATCCAGACAAATGAGAAATGAACACTCCCTCCTAATGGCAGGTAATAAGTCAACACGATTCTCTGCAGATCTACGGGCCAGCCCCCTGCCAATCTTGCAGAGAAAGTGGCTGGCAGAAGGGTGTTTTATCTCTTCTGCCTCCTTCTCTAGCACGTGTTAATAAAAGTTCTATATAAAGCGAGTGATGAAGGAGATTAATACTTTTATTTCCCACACATGCCCAAACCCATCTTTTCATCTTGAATTATCCAGTTAGAGTGTCTACAACTAACCACCTTAGTTAATTAACCTCATTATTGTCGAATAACCAGTCCATCCACAGGGTCTATACTAGACTTCTGCCTCTTGCTAAGAAAATCATCTATACAAGCAAATGCAAGGCACTGGCCGCCTGCGAAGTTGAATAGTTCATATAGGCTCTTTCCTGATTTGTTTTAATCTGCGTCTTTCTTTGTGTCCCAGGATGGCTTCAAATTTGCAATTCTCCTGCCTTAGCGTCTCTAGTAGTGGATTTGCTGCAGGTGTGCACCACTGTATCCCATTCTCTTTCCTGAAATGCTATTCAATATCCAACATACAAACACAGACATACATACAGAGACAGACACACACACAGACACACACACATGTGCACAAGAGCACATACACACACAACGAATCTGAGTCACATTTGTCTGGCAAACACATCCTAATCATGATAATCTGAGGCCAAGATCATGGCAGTGCGCTTGGTGGCAACTTCTCTGAATCTGAAATGTCTTTTCCCAAGAAGCTGGAATGAGGTAAAGATGGCTCCTTCTTGTGGATTTGGAGGCTTCCATTCTACTGTCTGTGTTCTAGATACATGTTTCTAAGCCCTTACTGAATGGCCTACTTCCTAATGGATCCTAGTTGGGTCCCCAGATGAGCTGAGGCCGAGTAGCCATGGTGTGAACCCAAAGGTGCACCTCTGCTCAGGCCTGGGAAATGTGCGTGTGCCTTAGAGCTTGCCTGGAGCTAGGCGTATCAGCGGTAAGCTGTGTGCCTGCTAGGCCTCAGTCAGACACAACTGACTTCACCAGCATGCTGTGGAGAGGGGCACCTAAGTAGCACCACATTCCACAGCACCAGGGCCAGAGGAGGTCTCCAAGCATAGACCCCATCCTTCTTTGGGTGCACAGAAACTGCAAGTCATCAGAGCTCATGTGCTGGCCTGGGTCACAGGAAACCCAACACAGCTAAAGAGCAATGGCATCTTACCCTGTGTATTCCTCTCTATCAGTTGTTTCTCATGGGCATTTCAGGCCTTGAACTTGACATGTTAGAAGCCTTCACTTTTCAGGGAATAGACAAATGGACTCAGAGAAGTAGGGTATCTCCCCACTAGGCCTCAGCCTGTGAGTCAGAGTTTCACATCTGTGTAAGTAACCTTTCAAGGATGACTTCAATGGGGGAACAGTTTATGTTGGCTCATGGTCCCTTATTTTCAGCCCAGGGGCAGCTGGATCTATTTGGATCTAAGACAAGGCAGAGCATCATGGTGAGAAGGAGTAAGGAGGGAAGCAGAGGCTCATCTGGTGGCGTCCAGGAAGCAGAGGGTTGGGACGGGCAGATCTTGTTTTAAGGGCAGCCCTCAGTGACCCATTTCCTCCAACTAACTTTTACCACCACTCAGCCATGAACTCATTAATGAATTCATCCATTGCTGAAGCTAATGCCCTTATGAGCTGGTTATTGTTTGTTAATAGCAGCGGGGCATAATTCTTTGATATATGAGTCTTTTCAGTAGATTATTTGTATTCAAACAATATACAGAGCACCAAATGAATTTAGCTGAGAACAGTCTACCTGTCCCTGAAGCCCCTAGCATGGTGGATGAGATATTCTGACCTATTAACCACAACCAGCTAAGCTGTTTGAAACATCTCTACTAGGCAAGCAGATAGAAAGCGAGAAATAGGATTACCCAAACTACAGGCTTGAACTTCTTTTGGTTTGTGGCGATGCTAAAATGAATATCTCATTAGTTCTGGGACCTGGCTCCATGACTCAGGAGTAACTGAGACACTTTTTATACAGTGAAACACAAAGAAGCCTGGGAAAGTCTGAAGCATTGATGGAGACATTCATGGGCATGTGTGAGTCCATTCTCATGACTGCTTTCCCACCTGGGTTGAAAAGGGATGACAGAGGCTGAGAGAAAAGAATTCTATAGGATAGTGAACTGTTCCATTTTATCTTGTAGCCTGTGGCATGGAGGCATCAGAGGAAACTGATGGACCTGGCCCCAAAGAGAGACACGATTGTATGAAGAAGCACACACAGCACTGTCTGTACAGTGGGATGAAGTTGAACAAGAAGTCTACAGAGCCAATGAGTTTTTTCCCCATAGAAAGGTACCAAGAAGGCTAGGGTAGCCTCAGAGGAGAGAGATCAAGGGTACATGGGGGACACGATGCTCTGGACTTGTGGGACTCAAGAAATTCACACTCACCACAGACACCCAAACATCATACAGCATGAGGTTTGGAATCTCCATAATGAGCTAGAGACTAATGTCATCCAATCTCCCCTTGGTCCTCTTATAAGCCACACACTATATCCTTGGGCAGACTGACCTGAGCAAGACACACCAGACATGAACTGTGAAGGCAAATGAAGCCTTTAGGATGATATGATATGAGGCCTGGAGAGCTTTCAGGCATGACTTAAGAAAGAAGTAAAAGCACAGATATATATGCAGAGAGACAAATAGATAGAGAAATACTTTGCCTTCTGGATGTTACAAGAATTGAGCATACCGAAGTGGGACAAACCACTTGAAGAATATATGTGCTTTATTATAAGAATCATGCATGCTGACAAATATTATTGTTGTCATTAATCAGATTTTAGGGGTAGAACTCCAGGTATTGGACAGGTATTGATAGGTAAGTGCTTTATTCATGAACCACAGGCCAAAACCCTCACTGGTAAATTCTAGGCATGTGTTCTCCCACTGAGCCACAT
This sequence comes from Chionomys nivalis, assembly GCF_950005125.1. Classification (NCBI taxonomy): domain Eukaryota; kingdom Metazoa; phylum Chordata; class Mammalia; order Rodentia; family Cricetidae; genus Chionomys; species Chionomys nivalis. Next base: position 87,712,872 of record NC_080087.1, read on the forward strand.
TCCCAGTCTCTCCTTGGTAGATTCCAAGTGACTGCTCAATCTCTGAGCCACAATGGGAGATTCTAGCCAAGGGTTTTACTGCTGAGCCATGTCCCCAACCTCTGTTTTTAATTATGTAAAAATATCTTAAGATGAGAGACCACAGCAAAAGTGGTCATGCTAAAGCAGACTTATACATACTAACAGGACTACCAAAAATCTCTCTGAACTAATTAAGCTCATGCAACTGAGGGCTGGGTGTGCAGATTGGTAGACGAGCGTTTGACTAACCTGAACATGCCCTGTATTCTATTCCCACTACTGGCTGAGGGGAGATTATCTTATCTTAACTGCTTAGAAAATCAAGTGTGTGAGTCTAGCCAGCTATAGTCACCATGACCAATACTTGTCCCCGTTAGACATGACCTGAAACACCTATAACGGCTGTAGGAAAGATCATACATCATGAAATGACTTTGAGAAATAACTAGTGAAAATATTTTAATAGCTGAAGAATCTTTACTGCTTTGTAAATTTCTTCCAAGGGGTAATTATTTCTGAGTTTCAATGATCTAGTCAATCTGCTTGCCATTGACTTACAAATATATAACATTTGTTGATAAATTTAGGTTTTTCTTAGTCTGATGTATATCCCCTTTGGTATTATTTTTCATATAAAATCCTCTTCCCTTCCATTATTTCATGAGAAAACCTGGCAGAAGTTGTAAAGAATTTTCCAGTCCCCCTCATCCCACATTTCTGCCTCCAGAACTGGAGCCCTGAGAGGGAAAGTTGGGACAAGGGAATGTGATAAGGATGTAAGGAAGGCTCCAAGTTGTGGGACTTCCCCTCTGGCTTCCTGAGGTTAATCTGGTCAAGCTGGCGCCACGGGTGACTTTTCTCCTCTGTAAGTGCTATGACAAGCTTTGCCATTGCCTTCGTAAGCAAGAAGTGCTCAGTATCACCATGGGCTCCGTGCTAAGAGGTCATGGGAAACTACTTTCACTAAGCAGCTTCTTGGCTAGGCTTTGGATCCGGGGCCGGACCCCTTGCCCATTCCCTCCTATACCCGGAACAGCTGGAGTCCAGAGAGCAAGCAGGGGACAGGGTGATGGAATAGGCCAGGTGTGACCTGGACACGCTGACCGCACAGCCTGCCCTGAAAATCCAGGCTGGCTTCCACCTCCTCCATCCCTTCTCTTCTGCTCCAGCATTTCAGAAGCTGGCTCCTGGCACCGTGGCTCCTGCAGAGCCTCTCCAAATTGCCTCTGTCCAGGTCCTCCTTCTCAATTTTTCTGGAAGTGTGTGCCACTGCTTTGTCATATGGAGATGGATAGAGGCAGGGGAAGTGGGCGAGCGGGTCCTGGGTCTTAATGTCTCTTTTCTTTTCTTGTTGGGGAATTAATATCTCTTTGCCTTTCTTGGTGGTGAAGAGGCAGCTTCAGGGTATTGAAAATATCCCAGACCCCACTCCCTGTGAAGCCTGGGGCATGTTTATCACGGTGCCAATAAAAGCGGCACGATTTATGGTTCTGCTTTTTAATTCATTCAATTCTCTCTTCATTGTGAGGTTAATGCTGTTGATCTATTTTCTCTTGAAACAAATAAAAACAATATGTGCTGACACTGGCTTGGACTTTTGACATGGACCAGAGAGGTCAGCATTTAATTTTATATTTATAGACTACACAGACAATATTATCTGTATTAGAGACTGCTCACTCAATCCTTGTCATCTTACAACCTGGGTCAGAAGCTCCCAGCTCCAGACTGGCACTTCCTTCTGTTTTCTTCCTTTTCTCAAATTCTTCCCATGTTCTTCTCTTTGTTTTTTTCTTCCAATGGCATGGCACCTTTTGTATTACTTTATTGTTCCCATTCTCTGTATGCATCTGCTTTTCCACAGCTGTCTTTCATCTATCTATCTATCTATCTATCTATCTATCTATCTATCTATCTATCTATCATCTATCTATCTATCTATCTATCTATCTATCTATCTATCTATCTATCAATCATCTATCTACCTACCTACCTATCTTTATACATAATCATCTTTATACATATCATCTATAATCTGTTTATCATCTATCATATATTTATCATCTATCTTTCTACTATCATCTATCTACTTGTCTAAATCTCTATTATCTGTCATCTGTTTTGTATTCCATTTCTGTATCCATCACCAATTTTCTTCTACAACTTCTATCATCTATCTATTTATCATTCATCTACTATCTGTCTGTCAATCATCTGCCTAAATTCTTTGGTCCATGTATCATCTACTTCTTCATCTACTTCTAGGTGTCTATCATGTTTCTTTAATATCTGCAACCTCTGTATATCTCCCCACCTCTCTATGTCTCCTGTCTTCAATACACCTCCTTGTCTTAACCTTTGTCTCTTTTTCTGCTCTCTTCTTTTCCTCTTCCTTCCCTTTCCTTGCCTTTTCCTCTTCAGTCTCCTCCCCCTCTGGAAGCTCCAAGCTCTCTCTATGCCTGAATGACACTCTCTTGGGCCTGAAGTTTGGTCACACCGCCAGGTCTTCCCCTCACTCCAGTATTTAGGGAGGAGTTGAGAACAACAGCACCAGAACTGAGCAGTTTTGAGTTTGGACAGAGGGAGCCATTGCCTTCCTCTGAGAAACCATTTCTCTTCTCCCTTCTGAGACCCACGGTCAACTCCCAGTGCAAAGGCAAAGGTTCTGATGGAGCCTAAGTGCCTCTCTCCTGAGTCTCTCTCATGTTTACCCAGCGGTGACAGCCACATTATTGAAGGCAGCATCTAGACCAGTAAAGCAGTTTGAAAAATGAAGGATGGGAGCAGCTGGAAAGTGACTGTGGGCAGAATCCTGGCCCTGCCATTCCCTTGCCAAGTTGAATAGATCTGATAGGCTCTTCGGGCTCCGTGTCTGCCTCTGTGATGTGAGAATGGGATCGAGTTCATCACAGGCTGAGAGGCAAACATGTGTAGTCAAAGTCTGCTCACAGAGAAGCGTGCAGCAGGAGCTGAACTAGGTCTGCAATGTCATCTAGTTATTGGGGAGAAAATGGCATCTGTTCCCGAGTATTAATAAAAGAGGTCATTTTCCAAATTGCTGCCTGATCGTAAAGATGCAGGGATCAGGTGATGCCTTAGCTATGTGGTCACTGGATCTAGAGTCTGTCGCTGCGGAGTTTGTGCAGAAGAGGCAGGGGCGTCCCTGGCCCTCTCATAGCACCCCACGCTATAGTGCGTGCAGCGGTGCCAGTAGATTTCAGGTGGGTTTGTTTTGTGATTTCCCTGCTGGGTCAGCCACCAGCAATGTGGCTGGGGTCCCCGTTGACTGTCACTGAACTGTGGGTGCCTCTAGACTCCCTTCTGGACTGCCTGTGTCTTCACCTGTGAAATCAGGGTAATGATGCTATGCCAGCCATTGATGGCAGGAGGATTAATTAGATGCTATATTTAAAAGACTCTAGATCCTTGGAGGAAAGTGCCCTGTAACTGATATCTGAAAAGATAAAATATTTAAGCCGTAGCCTCCAGGGGCCGTTCATCTTATTGTATTTTCAGCATTTTAGAAATTCTGTATGAAAACATTCTTTAGGAAAGCTTCTCTCTCCCCAGCCAGCCGGAGCAGAAGCATTTCCTAAGAGAGGGAAGAGCTGCAGAGGGCATAATTTTGTCTTTACTGGCTTCCTCTTGCTCCTTGGCCTTACTGCTACCAAGATGGCAGAAGCAGGGAAGCCTCGGAGTTCAAATCTTGGGACAGTATTAACTGACCAGCATCAAGGCCTACAGTGGGGAGGTACAAAATCATGCCAACACCTGGTCAGACAAAGAGAGTTTCATGCAAGCAAATATCAAAAATCACCAATTTCATTTGGAGAAAATCTCACAAGGCCCACCTGTAGCTGAAGAGATGCGAGCAATGAGCAGCTACCGAGAGAGGAAGAATGAGTTTTCTCTAGGCATGAGCTCCCTGGTAGGTTATCCAATCCCAAAGGACCAGCCCTAAACACATACACTTCTGAACAACAGTAAATGGAGACAGAAGTGTGTGTGTGTGTGTGTGTATTTATCTATCATCCAGTCAACCTAGCACAACATACCAAGCTAGGCTTTGTCTTCATCATTATGTTTAATTGAAAGAAGAACCACATCAAAATTTATACATCCAACACAAGTGCACATACACACACAAACATATACACAATCACACACACATATAATCACACACAAGCACACATACAATCACACACACAATCACACACCTACATACCATCATACACACAAACACATACATGCAATTATACATACAAAACACACACATACAAGTATACACACATAAAATTTCACACACAAACACACATACAATCATCTACACAAACACACACATACATTCACACACATACAAATTAATAAACAGTTGATAAAAAAAGAGATCATGAATTTGAGAAGGAGTTGGGGGAACTTGGGGAGAGCTGGAACAGGAAGAGGGAAGATGGAAATGATGTGGATTTATTACTCATACAGGAAATACTCAAACAAAAATAGCTAATTTAAGGCAATGTCCCGACTTGAACAGAAACTATAAATACCTAGATAATTTTTCAACTGGATAAGATTTAGTTTAAACCAATCTTCTTGATTTTGGTGATGAAACTGAGACATACAGATTGATTTGAACCAATGACTTCCTGGAAAACTAGAGGCCAGACCTTGGACCACCCAGTTCCCTGGAGACATAGGAAACTTAAGTATCATAGTTGCATCTTCAGGGGCCCTTGAAGATTCTGTGGTGATTTTATCAGTATCCTAGAAATTGTGCAAATTCCAACCCAACCACATCTAGACCTACCTTGCTCTTCAGTCTCCTAGGCTGGGAAGAGATTTTTCTTTTTCTGTTTTAGATCCACAGAATTCCACTCCAGTATTTTCTGATTGCATGAGATGGTACACCAACTCAAACCAGCTGGAGCAGAAAAAGGAAACTACCAATTCACATAACTGGAAGGGGGGGGGGCTATGGCCTCAGGCGTGGGTGGGTAGAAGCTTCGTAAAACAACTGCAACTCCACCGCCTTCCATCTCTCAGATTTGTGGTCTTTGATGTTGCCTGCTTCCCATGGAAGTTCCCCAGTGATGGCCTGAGTTTGATTTCCAAAATCTACACGGTACAGAGAACTGACTCTTCCAAGTTGTCTACCAATGGCCGCCACACGTGGAACTCAGCACGTGTGTTCTAGGGTGCATACACACTCTACCCACGCAATAAGTAAACATAAAAAGGTAAAGGCGCTTCGTAATAAGGCCTTCTGTGTATTCTTTCTTCCTGAGAGACTCATGTGTTTACGCACCTCAGGTTCTATTTCCTGTCAAGATGACCAACGTGCTGTGTGCTGTGACCCGTAGATGGATTTACAAATGTCAGTCAGTTTGTGGGAGGCAGTTGTCAGCATGGAGCAAGGATCAGGACTGGTCCCTTCTACCTCGATTGATTCATTTACCTCTGCATGGGGTTACAATTGCTTGGGACTAAGGCCAATCACAGGCAAGACTATCAAAGTATCTGATAATTACCTTTCCCACAAGAAAATGTAGATTCAAATTAGAGAGTGCATTTTATAGAATAATGAAGGGGTTTGCAGTCTTGCACACTTGAGTGTGTAAAGTCCATGATTCATCCTCTACATGACCTTTGCAGTGTACCCCACCCAGAGGAATTTTCTGATTCTCAGGGTGGCTCAGAGGAGGTACAGGGATGTCTGTCTCTTCCCTGAATAAGGAGTAGAAAGAATAAACCCCATGAGGAAACCACAGTCTCAGACACCCATCCTTCGTCCCCTCCCCTAAGCCAGGTCCCGAGCTCTTTGACATTCCGAACACCTTGAGAGAATAGGGAATGGGTTGTGATGCAGTGGGCACATTTGATATAATTGCACCATTGGTTTCCTGAGTGTGACACATCTTGCCTGATTACACTACATGTTCAAGGTAGTGAGAGCTGGTTGGGGAGGCTCTTGTCTGGTGACCTTTATTTTGGCAGAAAACTAATAGGCATTCCATTCTGCAGCGAAGAGGCTCTCCTGGGGAATCTGCACGCCTAGCCAGGCTTTGCCTCCATCATCAAGTCTAATTGAAGGAAGAGCCACTTCAAATTTTTACCTAATGCCTTGCACAACATCCTTACATAATGGAAGGAAAGTGATGAGGGTCAGTCTTCTGTGATCTGCTAATCAAGCTTCTCCCTCCCTCCCTCCTAGCTCAAGCTTGGGGCTGTGGATCTTTGCAAGCTTATAACAGAATAGAGAGGACTGTGAAGCCATGGTCTGTAGTGGCTAGTGAAGGTGTGTGGGTTTTGCCCCATAGAGGGATGTGATGTGGGATTCCTTCTGTATGCTGTGAATATGTTTTATTACCATTGGTTAATAAAGAGGCTGCTTTGGTCTATAGCAGGGCAGAATATAGCCATGATGGAAGATATATATGGAGAGAGAGAGAGAGAGAGAGAGAGAGAGAGAGAGAGAGAGAGAGAGAGAGAGAGAGAATGTAGCTGCCAAAAGAGAAAGACTCCCAGAGCCTTTACCAGTAGGGTCACAGCCTCATGGCTATACACAGATTAATAGAATGGATTAATTAAGATGTAAGACTTAGATAATAAGAAACCTGAGCCAATAGGTAAAACAATGTTACAACTGATATAGTTTCTGTGTGATTATTTAGATTTGAGAGACTGGGAAACAAATGAGCCGCCTCCACTTACAGTGATGTAGGGTTCATCCTGAACTGGCTGATACTTCTCCCTAAAAGGTATTTACTACCAAGAGTATCCTGTTCCCTGCTGCATCTGCTCATGGTGTCTTTGGGCAGATGAAGCTAGATAAGGAGACCAAAGCATAGGCAGGTAGTTCCTCCTCTCCGAGGCTAGGAGAGGTCTTTCTTCAAGATAATGGTTGCCTGACAGCCCAGTGCATCTCCCCTTAGCTAAAGCTCAACAACCACGTGGGGAGATGTGCTTTCTGGGTGACACTGTTTCGGGATTGACAACACCTTCTGCCCGCCACTCACCAAGACCTTCTCTGACTCATTCTCTCATGAAGCCGGTTTCGCACTGGGGTCTGCCATCCCTCTGAGCAGAACTTCATCCTTCATGGAACACGAGACCTAGGAGAAAGCACAGATGCTGAAACATTCTGAAGGTTTGTTTTTAGTCTTTGTAAGACAAAGATGAGAAGTGTCTCTCCTGATTTAACAGGGCTGTGCTTTGCCAGAGTCTCTCCATTCCGCCTCCTCTTCAGATGACATCACGGCAACTTCACGTTCCTAATCCCATCCTCTCCACACTCAGCCCACCTGTTCCCCAAATCACTCAAAGGTTGCTCACAGCTTAGAATATAACAGATAGTTCCCTCCACCTGGTATTCTAGACCAGACCCCGAACTCCTGGTTCCAACTCATCCTGCCAAGTTCCCTTTTTCATCCCATGGCCAGGTTCTCGTCAAATCCCTTGGACTTTCTTTGTCTCGTGGGGATTTAGAAACCTCTTGACTGCTCCCTTTCTCCACGTGGGAACATGGGGAGTAGCAATGTTTAAGAGGCCTCTGTACTCTCAGACTTTTCAAGGCAGGTCAACATTCCTTCCTCTGAGGCCACCCCTCAGAGACACAGATAAGAGACCTTCCTAATGCAGGTGGTCACTCCTAACCAGCTCACCTCCCTCTGTCATTGAAGTACCCCCGGGTTCATCAAAACCACCCTCCAAAGCAGGAAGGAGTCTCAGCCTCTGATGCAAATTTGACACCCGTGGTGAGTCATAATGATCCCTGTCGCCAGGCCACATGCTAGAACAATCATAGCAGAACCCGTGTAGTTATGACCCAGGCGCAGGCCACGCTGAGAACTGTGGTTCGTAACTCACAGTGCTCTGCCTCGGTGCAGGTTCAGGAAGTGTGAAAACATGGCTTCCCAGCTTCACTCTGAACTAAAGAGAGCAGACTCTCCGGGGGTTACCCTTGATCATCAGGGGTTTTGAGCTGTTTCTAGAAGGCATCTAATTGCTGATGTATAGCACCGTCCAGGCAGTTCTGTCGAGCGGGAATCCAGAGCGACTACGGACACCTTAGTAGAATGGGATGAAGCCCACGAGATGGTATGCTGCCCACACAGTTCACAGTTCCCCGAAACAGACTCCTAACACCGCATCCAGATGGACTCCGCTAGGAGCTCTACCACTGGTCCGTAGGGCAACAGCCAACCTAATCGTCTTGGTGTATGGCCTCAGCTGATGGAGTTGGAACTGAACCCATTTGCTGGGGGGCTGGGATGTGTTCTCTCGGAGGCTGGCACATGCCCACTGCTGCACTGTGCCTCCCTCAGCTTCTTTCATGTTGTGTCCATTTTCCCTGACCCGGTCAGAGCGCTCACTCCATGGAGCACACACACATCGGAAGTCAGAGTTTCCATGACAAAGGCAAAGGAAAGGATGGAGATTTCTTTTAGACCAGAGTTCAGAGAACCGCCTTGGCAGGGAAGGTGTCAAATGGCGTTTCTCACACTTCCTCATGCTGAGACCCTTTAATACAGTTAGTTCCTCGTGTTGTGGAGACTCCCAGCCATAACATTATATTCGTTGCTACTTTATGACTATAATTTTGCTAGTATTATGAATCATAATGTAGATATTTGTGTTTTCCAATGGTCTTAGGTGACCCCTGTGAAAGGGTCAGTTGACCCCCCCAAAGGGGTCTTGACCAACAGGTTGGTAACCCCTGGTGGAGAGATGGATATGGTTCTGTCCATGGAAGTGGGTGCTTGAATCCTGGCATGTTACATCTTGGCAGACCAGGAAGCAGAATCTGGTCCTGAAGCAAGGCCATGCTGAACCACCTCCAGCCAGAAGTCCCATGGTCTTCTAGAGCACTGACTACTTCTGGCTGGGTACCAGCTGTTCAGACACACGAGCCTATGACCAGAGGAGGGGTGGGAGCATTCCAGATTCAAACCAGAACCCCCTCCTCCTGCACTGGGGCAGCATGGCAGTTCCCACAGCTACCCAGTTAATCTTTAACTGCCTGCTTTGACCGTCACTACACTCTCATGGGTGGGGCACTCTGCAACCGTGGAGGCTCGCTGTCTTTCAAGGGGCTCAGAGTTAGTCATCAGCAAACACTGGTCTCAGAGTGAGCTGCTATCATTTATCCTGCGGTTTCTCATTAAGCATTTTATAGTTCTCAAACTTTAATAACTTTAGTTATAGGTAAGATAAAAACAATCTCCCTGGTAATGAGCAGAGAATCTTCTTCTCGGCCATGATATTAGGCTTAGATTGTGTTTTCCAAAGCATGCAATATCCCCCCTCTCATATAGCCCCCCAACCCACAGGATCCAAATGATGATATTTTCAGCCATGTAATGCAGTTACCCTAAAATTTAATAGATTTGCTTTTAAGTGCCACTTAGATATTGTTCCTACTCTGCCTATAACCCAAGTTATTAAAATTTAACACTGAAAAAAAAGGCTTTATGAAGACCTGTATAATGGCTTAGTAATGCAGAGACTGGGCATTATGTAGGACATATCTTTGTGTAGGTATCTTTGTGATTCCTGTATCACAAAGAGACTTCAGAAGCCACTTCTGGATGGCCCTGCTTCTGACACACACCCTACCAGGGATGAGAGCCCACTGAGATTTTAAGCTTACATGGAAATGGCAGAAACTTGCAAACCAACTTCTATGCATACAGATAGTTGGGGAGTGATTACTCGTCTGGTGTGTAAGGCCCTTTGCCTGGGACGGCCACCTGCCTGCGTGGACACGTCAGTGACTTGAATAGAGAACAACTGACCACCTGAGTTTTAGTTCTTGTTCTCAGAGAAGCTGGAGGATATAAATGATTTGGACTGGATTCAGCCTCCTAGTTTCTTCAGCCTCGTGGACAGTCTGGAAAAAGTCGGGTTTATTCTGACCTGATTCAGTCTCAATTAACACTGTGACATAAAGAGACACTTTGGCATGGCATATAGCGCTCTCTCTCTCTCTTTCTCTCTCTCTATCTCTCTCTCTCTCTCTCTCTCTGTGTGTGTGTGTGTGAGAGAGAGAGAGAGAGAGAGAGAGAGAGAGTCTCTGTCTGTCTGTCTGTCTGTCTGTCTGTCTACCTGTCTCCTTGTGTGTATGTGCTTACTGGAGCACATATATTAGTGGTCAGGAGCAAGGCTCCCCAGGAATATGTGAAAACATCACTTAATCTCAAGTTGGAGGATCTATCTATCTATCTATCTATCTATCTATCTATCATGAAATCTTCTTGAAGCTCAGCTGCATTCTGGGGTTGGTTCCTATTTGCCGTGTGATTTAGAACAAAGGAATCTGGCTTTGGGAGGTAGATCGATGTGCCTTGAAGCAGCTCGGGTATCAGGCTTGGCAGTGAAAGCAGGACAGGGAATGGGATTTGCCTGGAAGGGAGTTACCTGTTAAGTACACTGGGATGGTAGACTCTGAGACAGACCGGTGGATAGGTGAAGGGCAAGCTTCCTCTTCCTCCCATGGTCTCTGAGGAACCCTCAGCTGGGGCCCCTAAGGTCCTGGAGACAGTGATGGCAGGGATACTCAGAGGGTTTGTGTGGACAATGCAGCCTAGGGGCTGGTTCAGTGCCGACGTTCTGAATGGGCGTGTTAACTCCTGGTTCTCTGCGCACGCAGGGACTTGGGATTCCACGTGGAGACAGGCACTGGCCTTTGTCTCTGCTGCCTTTTACATTGTTCCAAAGATGGAGGGAACACTGTAGGGAAGGAGCGAAAATCAGAGCATCACAGAGGAGGGAGACTGATGAGATCTGGGTAGAGGGGAAGAAACAAAAGGCAGTGGGAAAGAACTAAAGAAGCTCGGACCCTCAGACCCTCAGCACGATGGACCATGGGCATGAGGGTGGTGTCCCAGGCCATCTAGGGATCCTATCCTGTTTCTAGTCAGAGAACCTGAAAGGAAACACAGGTTCCCAGGGGAAGGGACCATGGATGGCCTCCTTACAATAGTCTCTCTACTGATAGCTGTGAGGCTGGACGGCTGAGAACAGAAGGAGAGGCACGAAGTACTAAGGACAAAGCCACACAGTCACAGCCTTGACCCTTCCCTGCGTGGGAACATCCACAGTGGCTCCATGTCCACTGTTGGCAGAAATGACTTTTCAGCTCACCTCAAGTCACAGGATCAGGAGTGAGAGCCTAACTAACATGGCTGTAGGAGCTCATGTTGGCTAAAGCCTCCCCACACCTATAGCTTTAAGGGTCTTGGCGATGATGTCAGGACCCACCGCCACATCCGCCTGAGGATACTCAGTCATAGATCAGCAGTTGAGGAAGGAAGCTGTAGCACAGCCATGGAGCGGGGTTCCCTGGAAGGGGTAAAAGCTTTATGACCATGGAAGAGAGAGGGCTCGAGAGCCAAATGTGACCTCATCTATGAGCAGCCCGATATCTCACTTCATTATTTCTTTTTTTTTTAAATATTTATTTATTTATTATGTATACAATATTCTGTCTGTGTGTATGCCTAAAGGCCAGACCTCTTTACAGATGGTTGTGAGCCACCATGTGGTTGCTGGGAATTGAACTCAGGACCTTTGGAAGAGCAGGCAATGCTCTTAACCACTGAGCCATATCTCCAGCCCCTCACTTCATTATTTCTAAGGAAGCCATTGATTAACTGTAAATCAGAGGCCAACATGATTGACAGATTACAACAATGCCAAACAGAATGATGCACACACATAATGGCTTGCCTAGGTGTCTGTCATCAGATGGATGGACATAGGAAGTGCTGTGCATTCCGCACGGCAGAGGTTTCCTGAGCCACAGGGAAGATCAGAATGACGTCATTTGCAGGGAACTGTGTGGCACCAGCGATCCCCATGTCAAGTGAAAGAGGCCAGTCTCAGAGAAACAACTATGACATCATTTATCTCACAGGCAGAATCTACAGTTGGAAGAAAACGTGAAAGCAGGAAGGAAGTTATGGCGGAGGATCACCAGAAGATGGGTAGGGAGCAGAGGGCATGATGGTAGTAGTGGATATGATCGTGACAGACACAAGTGGAATGTCATAGTGAAACCCATTATTTTGCACATGAATGCACACTCACAAGGATAGCCAGTGGCTTAACAAAGCAAGAAACACATTCTGCAAATCTACGTCTTCTGATAGTAAAACCCACTAAGAGAAGGTAGTATCCTAAATATTGGTGATACTGATGCTTCAGTATGATTAGTACGTCTCTTGTCACATGGCACAGCCATGGGCCGATATATACCCTCAGCTTGACCTGGGAATACATAGTACCTTAGCTTTTGCAAGCCTCCCAGGCATCGCCATGGTCCTAGGTAAGGCTGACTTCTACATGTGCTGAGTCAAAGGTGTCTCTATTAAGGCCAAGTTCAGTGAGCACCTAAGGTTTTAAGATGGCAAATCACCAGTGAAATTGTGATCCTGGGGATGGCCTCTCTGAACTGGCTTGGCAGAGCCAAGCACACTTCTGTTTAGAGATCTAAATGACATGGCCTGGTCTCCTATCTAGCCACATAATAAATTGTAGCCCTCGCATTAACCGGTCAGGCTTCAGTGATAACTGAAACGCTGGCTGCTTGTGGGTCCCCTGATCAATACGATTTTCTATTTATAGGATTGGTACAAATGGAAGTTTTATTTAAATGAGACAAAGCCGAAGACTACATAGGCGATCGATCTGATAAGATACAGTAAAAGAGTTTAATTTCAGGTTGATATGCGATGCGCGCGCGCGCGCACACACACACACACACACCGAGAGAGAGAGAGAGAGAGAGAGAGAGAGAGAGAGAGAGAGACTTACTTGTGGAAGCATTCATGCCCAGCCTTTTTTCCTTCCCTTCCCTGAGATATGGGCATGCTGCAGGCAAAGCAATGTCCTGCAAACATTTACAAGAACCAAGCTGTGACAATGTGCTGGGGAGCAGAGTTAAATAAAAATCAGACAGCAGGCAGAAGAAATAAGGAAGTGCATCAGATACAACGGGAAGGTGGTCTTTTCTTTAACTGGTCTCAGGCCTTAGTCCCTCTGCTGTTGTTGTTTAGCCCTGTGATGCTAGAGAGGGTGCTGTCTGCCTGTCATTCTGTTATTTCCTTCTAAAAATGAGTTCACCTAACTCTGACTCTCCATAGTTCTCCAAGGAGATGCGCTGTAAGGGAAAAGGCACAAATGGAGGCTCAACTTTGTACAACCTAATCTCATCCTGGTACCCAGACAAGTGCAGAGACAAGGTTTAATCATTAAACACGTATAGAAATTCAACCCGCAGCGAGAGGACAGGAGCTGTGAGGTGATAACTCAAAGGGTTCCCCAACAGGTTTGAACCCTTGGTCTCTAGCTCTCTTGAGGGGTTATGGAACCTTTGGAAGTAGAGCCTACCTGGAGGAAGAGGACCACTAGGGGCACGGGTTTGAAGGTTGACTCTTGGTTCTGTGTCTAGTCTGGATTTCTGATTCCCTGTCTATTAAGATGTCAAGGAAACAGCAGCTTCCTGACAACATGGATGGGATTGCTCCAAGCTCTGAGCCTTTCTCACTATGATGGTCTGTAAAGTCAAACTATGATGGACTGTACCCAGCAAACTGTGATCCAAAGGAAGCCACTGGTCCTTGAAACTCTCACATCAATGGGGACTGTAACTAACCCACAACGTGTGACTTCTCTGAATGCTGTCACCCACCTATAGATAGGGCAGGTGGCAGGCTCACATGCCTGACCACCATCTTCTGTTTATTCTCCGAAGACAGTGATAATAATTCCTGTTTGCAGAGTAGCCACGGATGTGCGAGGAAAGCACACTTGGGGAGTGCTTACCCGTAGGTTGGCAAAAGAGATGAGCTCTCAGCCCCGGGGATTTGGCTGCTCTCCATGGAAGTGTGTAATTAGGGGTTCCCGAGCCAAGAAGAAGGGTGAAGCTGTCAGGCTGCCAGTGTCAAGTCCCAGACAGCACCAGTGTCAGCCTGGCATTGGCTTCTATTACCATATCAGCGGGGACAATGGCACTAGCCAGGCGAGAAGGAAAAGACTGACCCCTCTTTCCCTGGTAGAGTGGAACGTTAACACTGTCCCCAGGATAGAAGGAGAGATGCTGCTTTTGGCTACCACCGCATCCTCCATGTCGTTCTCTAGAGTCCCCTGCCGTTGGTGAGGTGGATGCTCACTCCGCAGTCTCTGGGGAGTCTGACTTACCATTGCCATCTCAGCACCTCCATCTTAGGGCTTCATTTTTATTCTACGGTGTCATGACAACGTGGGGTGGTTCCCAGTCCTGACCAGACAGACACTTGAGCAGCGTAAGCAGGTAAGATGCCTTTTCCTTTCAGGCAGGGTCTTGGGATTTTAGCATTAAAAGTTTATGTGTACATTCGTATATGTGTAGTGATATGTGTGTGTGTATGTGTGTGTGTACCTGTGTAGAGGACACAGGACAACCTCAGGTGTCACTCCTCAGGTGCCATCCAATCTGTTTTGACACAGGGTCTTTCACTGTCCCTGGAATCATCTGTTAGGCTGGGCTGGCTGGCCAGGAAGTCACCTGTCTCCACCTCCCAGCACAGGAGTAGAAGTGTGTGCCACTGTGACTAACTTTTTTTTTTTTTTTTTTTTTTTTTTTTTTTTTTTTTTTTTTTTTTTTACATGGATTCTGGGGAATCCAACTCAGGATCCTCGTGGTCTCAGGACATTTAATTAAATAACTAAGTTATCTCTCCAGGTCTTTATGTCTGCTGGTTTGATTGCACACTTATTTGTTTTTGAGGCAGACTCTCACTGTGTGGCTCCAGCTAGTCTGTAACTCACAGGCCTCCTTGCCATGGACTCTTGAGAGCTGGGATTGCAGGCATGGGTCATGATGTCCAGCCAGGATCCTAGGTAAGCAAAGTCAAGATACCTGTTTCCCTTTTCAGGGGCAGTCCACCTGCTACAATCTAGGGAAATGAAGTTTATCTTTTTAATAGCATTGAGAGACTTCATCTTGCATATTAGAAGTTCACCAGGTATTGGGTAATTTAGATCGTAAATTCTCTTCAAAGTGACCCGTCATAGTCTCTATATTTATTTATTTTTTCTCTGAGAGGATGGGAGGCATAAAAGCAGGCTTTGTAGTTTTATATCTGTCAGCTTGTCACATAAATATCTCAGTAACTACTGATCGTATCATCATAAAACTTCCATTTATATTGTTAGACATGTCACCTTAGCCCGTGGCACAAAACACTCAACCTCGTGCAAGCTGCAGCCTCAGTCAGGTCCAAGGCCACTGGCTCTCATCTCGATGTCTTTCTGCCCGGCAAGAAGGAGAGAGGTGGACTAGACTTGAAATGAGGTCCATCACAGACTAGGCTCCAACAAAGCAATGCAGCAGCCCAGAGGTCTTCTTCCCCATGCCAAAGGGCACCTCTGCCATGTGACCTGGCAAAGTCCTTTAGGGAGGTGGATGCCTAACGGCCTTCTCAGAAGGAACCCTTGGGAGGGAGCCTGCCGAGTACAGTCTGGATCCCCTGTGATCACAGGGGCCGATCAGGATGGAAGCCTACCCGCGGGCTGACTCCGATTTAGAAGGGAGATGGGAAGAGTTGGACTCACGTAGACGCACGTGTTCTGTAAGAGCTCACAGTGTGTTAGGGCAGCAGGGTTCAGGGGACACAAATACAAACCCTCCCCTCCAGCCAGCCTGGGCTACGAAAGGGACAGATCTGTGTGGGAACAACTGAAGTTCCACATTGGGAATAGCAATAGACATGTGTGTGAGAGAGCACGGCTGAGGAACAGTGGAGGAACTTGGCTTGGCAGAGGACTTTTGTATAGTGTGGGTGAGAGGAGTTGCTAACATCCTAAGTATGAAAGAAACACTTGTCTTGGGGTTTCAAGACAGGACTGGGTATGCATATTATTGGATGTGACTATTTCTATCCTTATTTACTGGGGTTTGCTTTTTGTTTGTTTGCGACAAGGTCTCACTATATAGTCCCATCTGGCCTAAAACTAGCTATCGGCTCCCCCTTGGTCTCCTAAGTGCTTGAACTACAGATGTGCATGATCACATCTGTCCTTCGGTTATTATTTAATGGGCACAAACCATGTGCACAGGAACACAATAAAAAGTGAGGGTCAGAGAGAGAGCCGGGCGATGGTGGCGCACGCCTTTAATCCCAGCACTCGGGAGGCAGAGGCAGGCGGATCTCTGTGAGTTCGAGACCAACCTGGTCTACAAGTTCCAGGACAGGAACCAAAAAAAAAAAAAAAAAAAAACACTACGGAAAAACCCTGTCTCAAAAAAAAAAAAAAAAAAAAAAAAGTGAGGGTCATACAAGTCATTAGTTCCCAGAGCTGATGGTCCAATGGCTTGGAATATAACAAAACAATCCCACAAATAACTTGAGAGCGTCTTGGAGGGGGTAAGTGAAGGCTTGGGGTGATATTTATCCATCAGTGCAGCTCAAGCCCCCAGGATTACTAATATTATCACTGGATAAGCCTCTCCCCTCATTTGGCACAGGGGTGTGTATGCTAATGCCAGCCCACCACACCCCTGTGCCATGGAAGCATACGGAGCCCAGAGGCCTGGGATCGAGTGAGCATTCTGGGCATAGAGCTGAAAATGCCCACCCTCCCTCATTTCCTTGTGGGCAGATCCCCAAACAGTACCACGCTTGGGAGCGCCATTGCACTTGGGACAGTAACCGCATATCCATTGTGACACATTAGCATGAGGGTAAACAGGGTTTTTGGCCACCAAGAACCCTGAAGATGGCACTGACCCCTGAGAAATGGTAAGATGGGGCCAGTGGACAGGAATCAGGATAAAAATATCAACCAAAAGCCATGTCTTGCTGCGGGAAGATCTCTGCTGTGAGGAAGTGGGTAAGAGCTTGGACAGCTAAGTTACATTATTCCCATGAAATTTGATTGTCTCTTATGTTTCAGAATATCTCTTCTTTCTGGGGAGATGGCTCAGCGAGTTAAGTGCTTGCGGCATATATTTGAGGATCTGGGCTCAGATTCTGAGAGCTCATTTAAAAGCCAGATGTAGCAATGCACATCTGTAATCCCAAATCTGTTGAGGCAGAGACCGCAGAATTCCTGGGGCTTGTTGACCAGCCTAGCTGAAATGGTGAACTTTAGGTTCAGTGAGAGACCCTGTCTTACTGAATTAATATGGAGAGTGTCTAGTCAGCCTCTGCCTGCCAGCGTGATACAGACTCAGAGTCATCTGTGGGAGTCTCAATTGGGGGATTGCCAAGATCAGATTGGCCTGTGGACATATCTGTGTGATATTATAGGACTATCTTGTTTTTTGATTGACGTTCGGGGGCCCAGCACACTGTGGGCAGCACCAGCCCTATGCAGGCAGTCTTGGCCTATACATGAAAGCTAACTTGGCATGAGGCAAAGGTGCTAGAGAGTGAGCCAGTCAGTTGCCTTTCTCCGTGGTTTCTGCTTCCATCCCTGCCTTGAGTCTCGCTCTGACTTCCCTCGGTAGCTATGGCATGGTATTGTGAATCAAACAGACCCTTTTTTCCCCATCTGCTTTGAGTCAGAGTATTTCACCATAGCCACTGAAAGAAAACTAACACAGAAAGCAATAGAAAGAGGCATCTGACGTCAACCTCTGGCTTCTAGACACAGACACACCTACACAGGTAAACATATACACATAAGCGTACACAAATTAGAACAACTTATAAAACTTTGGCTTCTGTGGCTCTTTTTTTGATTTGTTTTTTGTTTGTTTAGTTCTTTTGAGACAAGGTTTCCCTGTAGCTTTGGAGCCTGTCCTAGAACTAGCTCTTGTAGACCAGGTTGGCCTCGAACTCACAGAGATCCATCTGCCTCTGCCTCCTGAGTGCTGGCATCAAATGAGTGCTCCACCACCGTCCAGCTTCTGTGGCTCTTTAATTAAGGAAAATACTCTTTTTTTTTCACCCTAACCTAGAAAAACAGCAACTGTTATTTTGTGGTTAATTTTGTTGTTTTTTTGATGTCTCGGAGCAAACCCAGGGCTTTGGTTCTGCCATTGAGCTACATCCTAACGCAGTCAGTGCACTAGGCCAAGCCTTTGTAGCCTGTCAGGATGAATGCAGTGTTCGCCATCCTTTAGAACTTCTCTGCAGCTGGCTAGGTACCACTTACAGACAAGACATAAATATGGGGACACATCATTAGGCTCCATACTCCAACCTACACCTCTGGACACATCTCCATGATGTGTGTTGGGGACATAGCATTCAACTTTTGACTCCTACCTTCTCAGACTACAGCAAGCTTCGGGGTGGACACACGTGCACAAGAGATATGCAAACAACAGACATGCAAGAAAAGAATGGGTGGGTCTGCATTTTGGGGTAGAAAGAGCTTTAGACAGACAGTTCTCTTCCTCTCAACAAAAGCCAGCATTCTTTCATTTGCTGAGCCCAGAACACCCGCCTTTTCCTACCACCGATTGCCTTTTCCACAAAGAGGTGGCCTCCATTTCGCTGTGCTAAGAGGTGTTCCTCTGCTTGCCCCCCTACCTCCACGTCACTCTCTTCCCTGCTCCAACACAGCATCTTCCCCCACCATGGTGACTCCTAGATTCTGCAAGCCCCACAATCGTCGTGTTCAGATCCCTGACTTGCTCCAGGGTTGGCTTGTTTGTACTTTAACAGACTTTGAACATGACCTAGGAAATCCTACATAAACATGAGGAACACAAACTTGTTGATGGGATGGGTCTGGGAAATCAGAACTTCAAACCAAGAACATAATTAATTTTTAACATTTTGGGCCATGGGGGCAATGCAGACACCCATAATTCACCAGGGACCCCAAGGACTAACTGATGGCAGTGGAGTAGCGAAGACTCGATGTAAGCCGTAATTCCTAAACATGCTCTCATCCCACACAAAGTAAGAGAAATAGGAAAGGAAAATCAAGAACAAAAGATAAGACCCAGGCCTCGTGATGTAGGCCTGCCACCCTGGCCTCTCAAAAGGCTGATGAGATAGGGTCATGAGATCAAGTCCTTCATGCGCTGCAGAGTAAGTTCAAGAGCAGCCTGGACTACACAGTGAGACCTTGTACTATAAGGAAAAGTAAAACAAGGACTGACGATACAGTCCAGAAGCAGAGCCCTTGCCTGGAGTGTGAAGGGCTGGGGTGTGGCTCAGTGGTAGAGCCCCCCACCTAGAATCCCCCAGTGAGGGGCTGGGGAGTGGCTCAGTAGTAGAGCCCCTGCTTAGAATCCCCCAGTGAGGGGCTGGGGTGTGTCTCAGTGGCAGAGTCCCTGCCTAGAATCCCCCAGTGAGGGTTGGGGTGTGGCTCCGTGGTAGAGCCCCTGCTTAGAATCTCCCAGGGAGGAGCTGTGGGTGTGGCTCAGTGGTAGAGATCTTGTGTAGCGTGTATGATCCTTGAATTACATCTCTAGCCCTGGAAAAGAAAAGATGTGAAACTTGGTGAGTTAGAGGAATGAGAGGTTAGGAAGATCTCTTAAGCCACCAGAAGTTTGCAAGGGCCTCTAGACCCACAGCCTACCCTCTAGCAGAGCCTCTGTTGCTTGCTTTGGTTTCTTATTGGCCCGAGTGGCTTAAACCCTGGATATCTTCGACAGAAGACTCTCAGTGGTAGCTGCACACTGCTCAGGGGAGCCTGTGCTTCATTTGCCCCTTGATCTGGCTGTTCTTGACACAGCTTTGATGTTCTCAAGCTCCGCCTGTGTTTAACACCCAAGAAATTTAAGTCTCTCCACTAAATGAAGGTCTACAAAGGAAAGAGCTCAATGTCCCTTCTGAAAGGTGGTCCCGGTGAAGCAGAAAGCTTGTTTTGGACTTTGCGGGTTCCTCAGTGTGAATGGAATGGAGGCCACGTTGAGAATGGAGATGGCAGAAACGAAAAGCTCCATCCTTTTCCACTGATCCAATCTGGGAAGTGGAAGATGATCAGCAGACCATCTGGGCACGCAGACGCAGACCACAGCATTTGCATGTATTGCTAGAAGTGTTATTCACAACTTCCAGCAAAGTAACCAGGCACGGCTTTGCATCCAAAGCAGCCATAATTGCCATGAAGAAATGCCACCACACACTTTCCTACCTGTGTGTGAAGCCACAGAGACACTAGATGCTGCCCCTAGGCCATGGTAAAGAGGAGGGGAAGTTGGCCAGGGGAAGCCTCTGACATCATCAGTTCTGCTGCCCTGGAGGACTGTGCAGGGACACGGGACATGGGACACAGGTGTCCAGTGCCCCTCAACTGTATACGCTTATCTGGGTTCTTCCACTTACCAGTGGACAAAAAAGAGAAAATGCAAACTACTAAGATATTTTTTTAATTTAAATATTGTCAATGGGTGGCTCCTGAGCATGGGGTTTGATAAGCACACTTGTGTGCGCATGCACACGCATGCATGCCCACACATGTACGTGCAAAGATACACACACACAGGCCACATGCACGCACATGCACATCTTTATGGAACTCCCATTCCGGTTGAGATGCAGGGTATATCCTTGCCCTCCAGAACTCCAACATGACCCTTTCCTGAAAATGTCCTCCAATGCCACAGGAATCCACACTGCATCTTCTGCCCACCACAGCGCTGGAGGCTTGTGTGCACGCATGCTGCAGCGTGTCCTCCCTCCGGACTGTTTCAGCCAGTTCGGTCTATTGTTTTCATTGGCCGTACTGAACACATCAGCAATTATTCTTCTTTTACTGCTGAATAATAGACTGTCACATAGTCTAAACCCTTGCATGTTTGGCTACCTATGTTTTGATGGGCAGGGATATTGGACAGGAAAACCCAGTTCTGATCAGAATGAAACAACTCTTTCCTTGGACATTCTTGAATGCCGGCTGTGGGTCAGGCGTGGTTCTGGGCAGGGCAAAGGCTGCTGTGAAGGAAACCATAGCAGGACTGATCTGTGGGAAATGCAGGTTGCAGACACCCAGCCAAGGCCATTTTGACTGTGTTAAGCTCACAAAGGCAACAGTCTCAAGAAAACAAACCAAACATACCTTTTTGTTGTTGTTGTTTTAAACAGAACCTTTGGTCTCTTCTATCTTCTTTGTCTTTTTATTTGATGTGATGATTGATTTTGGAGACACTCTCAATATGTAACTCGGGTTAACCTCAAACTCAGCAATTCTCCTGCCTCAGTCACCTGTGTGTCAGGTCTATGATAATGTGCCACTATGCCTGGTAGAGTCTGCTTATATAAATTTTGCTAAAATTCTAAAGAGTATCATGAATCTGAAAAAAAAACTATTAATATTTGCATAGTTTTGTGATTTTGTTCCTTAAAGAAAATATTCCCTAACCCTGATTCTGGGCGAGGCATGCAGTGCAGACCTTGGAATGGGCCCTTCTCCTCTTTGTTTGATTAAGTCTGTTCCCTACCGTAATATCATCTCTTGGCTTTACAGACATATCTGTGGTCACTCAATAGAGGCTTTTTTCAAATATCAATAGAATCGAGAAACAGGTGCTACGAGATCTGAATTATTCCTTCTAAAATTGATGTCACCTTCTCTGTATTCAGGCTCACCCACAAATATCCTCAAAGAAAGCAAGCCCCCCTCTTTAAACATGGACATTCTTTCTCTCGAGTCCCCACTTCTGCACTGTTGAGGGAGGAAGAGGAAAGAGACATGGGGAGGTGCTTTTGCATTCTGTAATAAAATAGTTCACGACACAATTAAAATGATGGAGCGGAAGGGTAACGTGATAGGCTGAATTTAAATAACCGAAGCTGATTCAGGAGGCCATCAGAATTAAATGCTTGACGGAATGGGCATAACAAATCCAAGATGGCCTCTCCACATTTCGGCTGTGAGACAGAGTCGACCATTGATATTTTCCAGGCAAATTTGTTGATAGATAAAACATTTTTATAGACTTTCCATTATTCCTTGTAGCCATCAGCTTTTAATTTTCTCTTTCTAGTTAATATACTTGTGTATAATTTAAACAGAAAACTGCTCTGTTTCATCATAAAAGATTTGCCTGTGACTGGGGCTGTGTAAATCGAGTGGACAGAGCGATATCCTTGAACCTTGTTTTTTGAGGCATTTGTTGACAACAACAGAAAGAAGATCACAGACGCCGCCAATAAGCGTGGACATCAATTATTTTTTAATTGTATAGGAGTACAGTACACTAATTAAAACTAGTATATCTTGCAATGCCAAAGGCAAAATTAATTATTAATTTTTATTAATATTCAGAAGTAGCACAAGGAATGCATTAATAAAGATTTGCTGGTTGTGACTGAGATCTTGTTTAGCTTTATATTTTAGGAAAAAAGACCAAGACGGGTGGTTTGCTGACTTGATGTGAATAGCAAAGCTTACATGCAAGGAATGATCTTCATTGAAATGTGCTTTTCAGAACAGACACTGAGTGATGGAGGTGAGATGCAGTGTTGTGAGGACATTCCACGCAAACCCCCAAGGCTTGTCTATGGTGCTTTGCCTTGACAACTCTACACGCACCTGTAAAATCGTTATTGTTGCCTTAGATGCATATGGGTTATTAAATTGGATATTTTACTTAAGCCATCTTGAGTTGACATTTA
Organism: Chionomys nivalis; assembly: GCF_950005125.1. NCBI lineage: Eukaryota > Metazoa > Chordata > Mammalia > Rodentia > Cricetidae > Chionomys > Chionomys nivalis. Next base: position 87,735,452 of record NC_080087.1, read on the forward strand.
ATAATTCATTTAGGAGCTATGCATATAATATTATCCGCTGCACCAAATTCAAGATGATTGCAATTAGCTTTGTGCACTAAAAAGATTTTGATAAGGCTACCCCCTCCTTTCTCCACTATCCTTCCTTCTTCTTTTCCTCTGTCCTTCTCTTGGTCTCAGACTGTCTGTCTGTCTGTCTGTCTGTCTCGATCTCCATCTCACAATCTGAAGAAATCTCCATGGCACTCTTGTCCTAGCTGGCTTTTCAGTCGAGTTCCTTAAGCCTAGTTGAGCCCAGTCTTCAAATCATGGAGTGTCCAGATGGACATAAATTCTACATGCCTTCTGTGTCTAGTGTGTGTAGTCACTGAACTGGCTCAATACTGTGTACGTCAGCTCCTTTCAGAAGGACCTTCTCCTTCGTCAAGTCTATCTACCTCAATATAAATAGCCCATGAAACCCCAGTTCTGGGCACCGTCTTGATGGAAAGACTGCACAGAAGGGCAGGCTGTTCAGCCTCAAGCATCGATGTCTCCCTCACACGTGGCCATCCATCCCAGTGGGTTGAGCCATCAGATCCACGTGCTCGCTTGCCTCCCGAGTCGGGGAACTCTCTGTATCACCCAGCTCGATCCTGTACGTTCTCAAATCATCAAGGGTGCAAAGGAAAGGGGCAGAGTGTTCACAGCTACAATGTAGCTGCACGCGTTTGTAGGCAAAACTGTACGGCACGGCATATGCACAGTTCAGCCTTCCCTTCACACCTCAGAATACAACAGGACTCCCCGTCAAGCACAAGCTGTCACTGCTCTCTGGGGAAGGCAGCTCTCTGAATAATACTCCTTCCACCTGATGGTCCACCTTCCGGATTGTTGCTGGTGAGAGACGGCATCAAGCCGTTCTGGGAAGGCACATGCTCCCTGGGTTGTCTCAGACGTGTGCCATCAGATCAGAAAATGTTCTTCTGAAGGACTGAAAGAGTGGGTAGTGTGTGCCTTGTGGCTGGCAACCTCTAACTGGACTCTGGTGCCTAGGGTAAACGTTGCCATGCATTCAGTTCAGGACCAGCATGGGATGTGACTGCCTAGACTGTTGGTTCATCCCATCCAGTCAGAAAGAAGTTTGTTTCAGAACACCACACTCTGTGAAGTATCAGCTACCTCTGGGTGATGTCACCGATTGGCAAATGACCCCGGGCCCCGATTCCTAGGCCATTGAGTACACAATGGTCCATATCATGAGAAATTATTATCTTGCTTTTTTAAGTTTTTAGGTATAGAAAAAAATCACGTGTGGCTATTAGAGTATCTGCCCATTGTAATTGAAACATTGTTAGTCAGAAGCAAAAGCTAATTTATTCACTCATTCAAACCACAAATATGCCAGGTGGTGGTGACTTATGCCTTTAATCCCAGCACTTGGGAAGCAAAGGCAGGCGGATCTCTGTGAGTTCAAGGCCAGCCTGGTCTACATCCACAAGAGCTATTTCTAGAACAGGATCCAAAGCTACAGAGAAACCCTGTCGAGAGAGAGAGACAGAGACAGAGAGACAGAGACAGAGAGAGAAAGAGAGAGAGCTTCACCCCTGGCGTGAGTAGGAACAATCTGAGACCCATGGGTGGCTGAGGTAGGAACAGTTGCTATTTCCTTAGCATTCTCTGAGTTTCTCACTGGGGCCATAGGGCAAGGGTGCTCTTTGCTTCAGCCTCCACGTGGCAGCGACCCCTCCCAGCTCATCAAGGGCTCATCTCTGCCTGAGCCTGTAGGTACTATGTGGAGAAGTCTAAGGGATCCTGTGTGGACCCTAAACCCTAGGCAACCCAACAGGTAACTTCCTACCTGGCATCTCAATCCCGTGGACCCTTGGATCCACCCCTCATTCCTTTGAGGACTCAGAGGCCCTGGCAAGAACTTCAGAGCCTCCCGCAGTGGTACACAGATCGTTCCTTTGAAAGCTTCCAGAGTGATTGAGGTGACTGCCTCAAGACAAGGCTTGACAGTTTTAAGCACAGAGCATTCAGTTCTGCTGGGTCACCAGGAAGCAACTGCTCCCTCCTCTCCACACCCTACTTCCCACTGATCTCATGCAGTAGATTATAGGCTCTGTCTCACCGTGTGATAAAATAGTAGTCTTTGCCAAGCAATTAGACCAGTGGGGACCCCTCAGTGGATACACGAGGCCAAGCATGGTTGTTGTGCTTTAGAAACTTTCCTCCCTGAGGTTTGTCCACCCAAGTAATCCAAACCGCTGATTCTCTGTCTACTTTGATACCTACCACCCCAACTCTTCTGTGACGACGATGTGCTGCTTACTTTTATGTTAACTTGATATAAGCTAGAGTCACTGGGAAGAGGGAACCTGGAGGCAAACCTGTGGGGCATTTTATTGGTGGATGATTGATGTGGGAGGGCCCAGCTCACTGTGGGCAGTGTCACCCCTGGGCTTGTGGTCCTGGTGTTACTAGAAAGCAGACTGAGAAGGTGGTAAGGAGCAAGCCAGCGAGCTGTGTCCCTCCAAGGCCTCTACTTTACCTTCTGCTTCCAGGCTCCTGCCCTGATTTCCCTGGATGGTGGACTCCAAGCTGTAAGACAAAATAAACCCTTTCCTTGCCAAATTGCTTTTGGTCATGGTCTTAGTTATGGTTTCTATTGCTGTGAAGAGACGCCATAACCATGGCAACTCTTATAAGGGAAACCATTTCATTGGAGCTAGCTTCCAGTTCAGAGGTTTAGTCCATCATTGTCGTGGCAGGACACGTGGTGGCATGTAGGCAGACATGGTGCTGATGGTGCTGGGGAATTTGAGAGCTCTGCATCTGGACCCACAGGCAGCAGGAAGAGACTGAGACACACTGGGCCTGGCTTGAGCATCTGAAACCTCAAAGCTCACCCCCAGTGGTACACTTCCTCCAACAAGGCCACACCTCCTAATAGCGCCAAACCCCTAAGAACCTATGGGAGCCATCTCCTTTCAAACCTCCACCGTCAACAGTGTTTTATAAGACACCATGGATGCGTTTCTCCTGCTTGCTAAGCTTCAGTATCTTTAGCTGTAAGATGTGGAAACAGGATGTGGCCCTTCAGATGGCTGTGAGAGTCCAGTGGATGGAAGGTATCCAGCACCATGGCTGGTTTACAGGAAGAGCTGGTCATCATCTTGTTCTCCGTCGAGTGGCCTCAGTTTGCAAGGTGGAGCCTGTCAGACACTCGAGGGTGGCCTCCCTTTAGCAGATGTGAGTCCTGCTCACTGAATCACGGCCCCTGGACTGTGCTCACAGCTATGCGGTGGTGACTCCCTAAGCAGATCCGAGAGCTGTTTCCATAAATCATGTTTACATGGTGCTGGGGTCTTGTTTACTGGAATAAGACAAGTTAAGGACATCAGGATCCATTTCTTCAGGGACGGGAGGAAGAGGGAGATGTTCTGGGGAGTTGTTTGGTATACACAAAGGTGGGAAGGGATCCAAGAGTCTGGCTTTAAAGTTAAAAGCAGGAGTGTTCCATTATGTGACTGTCAGCCCCTACCCTGCCTCCAAGCAGAACTGGGTATGGCCTTTTTCTCCCATGTTCTAAAGTTGTCCAAGTCCCCAGGATTCTTAGCTTGATTCTGTCAAGAGCTTGTGCTGGGAGTAACTTCGGCTTCTAACCCTAAACCCAGAGGATGTTGAATTGGCAGTGGTTGGACAGAGAGAGAAAAATGAACTGAGTTAGACATCTGTTAGGAGTCGTATGCTGTCAGCAGGGCTTCACTGTGCTGGCTGAATGCTCAGGCTCAGCGGGAGATGGACAAGTTCCTTCACCATGGAGATGTGGTGTCTTACTTTGCGGCACATCGTGTGAGCCAGACAGGCCCTGAAGCTGCAATGCCTACTGCACACTCTTGAGTAGGTAGAACTTGTCACGGTGTGTGGATCTCTTCCGTCTCCAGAAAGGTACTGAAGCAGACTGCAGCCAGTGGACATTCATCTCTAACACACGACTGTTGCTTTTGGCTTTTAAATGTCAAATGGCTCCCTCCACTTTAGGTATATACTTATACACACAAATCCCTAGAATTTTGTGGATTTCCTTCCTTCTTAATTTGAGATGAACTCGCCCTACAAGGCCCAAGTTGGTTTTTATGATTCTTGGCTTTAGTTTCTTGAGTGACGGGATTACAAGCCTGCATTATCCTGTGTGGTCTCTGGTTGGTTGATTGGTTTGCTGTAATGGATTTGAACCTAGGACCTTGCACACGTTAGATAAGCACTCTACTACCGAGCTACCCTGCTAACTCACTCTTACTTTTATTTGGAAACACGGTTTCCTTAAGTTGTTCAGGCTGGTCTTGGATGAATTCTGTTTCCCAACCATGCCTTCAGTTTGCCATTCTACCGCCTCATCATCCCAAGTAGCTGTGGTGATAGGCGCTAGTACTTGTTTCCCCAAAAGACTTTTTCACTTCCTTTGTAAAACTTCCCTGTAGATTCCAGAACATTCCACTTCTATTCCCTGTGTACACCTCTGGGGCAGCACCCAGTCTTCACACTGTGGATTAAGTCAGAGAAGTCCCCACTAGTGGCCCTGAGCTCCGGGGACAGGTGTATTTCCTCTACTTTGTATCCCTGATGACTGATTGACTTGAAAGTAGTATCTGGAAGCTGTGGGTTTGAGCTACTGCATCTCATTCTTCTCGGTGAATTATGGGAGCAGTCACCGATCACAGTGACCACTCGGGTGGGTAGACCAGTTGGAGCCTTTTGTACAGTTGTGCGGGTACTCAGACTAAGGGGATCGGGGCACATCTGCTCTCTGAAGAGACATTGCAGCATTCTCACTCAATCATTTATCAATAAATATTTGCCGGACAACTACCACATTCAAGGTCCTGCAGCTGGCATCAGTGATGAGCTTTTGGCCCTAGTGTTTCTGGTAGATTCTAGGTCTTCATATATAGACCCACCAGTGAACAAGAAGCAAACATTGTGAACCTTAAGTCCTAATAAAAGGCAAACCACCATCCAGGTCACACTGTGAAAAGTGTTGAGTTACAGGGGCTATAACATGGGCTGAGCCCTGCAATGCTAACTGCACAGTTAAAGAACCTCACGTTGACAGTGATATTTGAGCAAAAGGCATAAAAAAGGAACCAACTCAGCAGGTAACTAGTAAAGAACTTCTGCTTCCAAGCAAAAGCAATGCTACACGCAAAGACTCCAAGAATGAATAAACAAAGTTTGTTAGATAGAGAAAAAACAAGAGTGCGTTGAAAATTAGATATACAAAAAAGAGATGAAGAGTACCATAGTGGTAAATAAATTAACAATGATAAAGCATTTCTTATTTTTCGATACAAGAAACTTTCAAGGATAGTGAGTGTAGATACAGATTAGATACATAGATAGATAAATATAAAACAATAGGATAGATAGATAATAAGATGCTTATATAGAGAGATAAACAGATAATAGCATGGATAGACAAATAGAATAGAATGAATGGTTAGATAGATAGATAGATAGATAGATAGATAGATAGATGAATAGATAGATAGATGATAGATAGATAGATAGATGAATAGATAGATAGATAGATGATAGATAGATAGATGAATAGACAGATAGATAGATAGATAGATAGATAGATGATAGATAGATAGAGATTATAGGATATATAATAGATATTTGCATAGCTCAAACCATTGTGGAATTCATTTGTACAGACTAATAATAAAAAGAATGGAGAACAAAAGAGGATTAAAAAGTTCTCGGAATGCACATGGGGCAGCCTCATAGAAAGTGGATATAGCACGTGGGAAGGTGGATGCATGGCAAACCCCGAAAAATCAGAACCAAATGAACAGGACATTTCCCCTAGCAACCCAACTTCCTAAACTTTCTCATGAGGACGAATCTTCATTGTCACTTGGTTGAGGTACCTAGGACGAGAGAACTCGGTTGATGGATTGCTTACATCTGATTGGTCCTAGAGATGCCTATATGACATTGTCTTGATGCTTGATTAATGTGGGAGGACCCAGCCCACCATTGACTGCATCAAAGCCTTGGCAGGTGGTCCTGGGGTGTATAAGGTGACTGAAGGTAAGCCTGGGGACAAGCCAGCAAACAACATTTCTCCGCACTCCCTGACTCCTGGTTTCTGCTCTAAGTTTCTGCCATGACTCCCCTCAATGATGGATGTAGCACAATATAAACCTTTTCTTCGCCATGTTGCTTTTGGTCATTGTATTTATCACAGCAAGAGAAAAACAAGCTGTGACAATCAAATGATTTAAAGAAGAAAGTAAGCGAGGCAAAAGAATAAATGCTAGAAATATGAGCCAATTGGGAAAAAAACAACAGAAAAAGTCTAAATCTTAGGTTTGGGTTGAAGCTTGGCAGGGAAGAGAGAAGTGTTAATGGTTTTTAGGAATCTGCTGAGGTCAAGTCAAAATAAGAGCAGGAAGCGTTGCCTCTCAGGATCTGAGGTCATGATAAACATTTACAGGAAGCAAGGAAGGAGCAGGTTGGTAAGAAGCAGCTGTAATCTTGTAAGTCTTCATCCTGGCTGTTTCCTTGTTGTAATTATGTGTGTAAATATATTCCCTGAAATATTTCTGGAAACTGATCAAAACTCTGAATATCAAGAAGAATGTCAATTTCAGCAGAAAAAGCAAAATCAAGCAAAAGACAAAAATAATCCTATATGGAGAAACATGTGAATGTAAGCCCAATTTGCAAGTACATTTAAATGCACTATTAGGAGTTCAGCCAATGTCAGTGGGGAATAAAAACACGAAAGGAAATTCTCCATGTTTATAGTGTTTTCCTTAAATTTGGTAAAGATTGATGCATGGGATAGCTGATGCTTTTAATGTTTTAATTTTCAAATAATGCCTTGGAATAGTAAAATGTATTGTATTAAGAGCTGGAGAGAAGGCCCAGTGCTAAGAGCACTTGATGCTTTTCCAGAGGACCTAGGTTGGGTTCCCAGCCATATGGAGGCTCACAGCTGCCTGGAAGTCCACTTTCTTGGGATTTTAAGTACTCTTCTAGCATTCACAGACACACTGAGATGAACAGATATACATGTAGGCAAACACCACACACACACACACACACACACACACACACGTTTGACATTTGTCTTCAGTGATCATTCTTTTAAAAATACAGATTTTTAAATATCTGTATCAAGTGGATGAGGTCATTTGTGTATGTTATGGGAAAATATTTACATGTAATTATGTACCTTAGCCAAAAAGAGTTTCGCTAAAAACACAGAATAATATGAATTAAGGAATTGTGATGAAATATTTGGCATCCTGAGTATAGTTAAGACCAAAAATGAGGTCTTTATAAGAAACTTACTTCAAAAATAAATCTACAAATAACTCTAAAGAAAAGCATAAGGAAAAGTATATCATACGAAAGCAAAACCTAGAAAAATGGGACATGATTCATTGCATCAGAATATTCAAATCCTAAAGAGAAAAATACAGTTGAAGATTTCAACACTTTCTCATAAATTGATGGGAAAATGTAAAATATCTAAGAATACAGAAATCCCGAATCAGGAAATGGGACCTAAATGATACTTTGTTTTAAATATGGGGAATTCTTTATTTATCATATTATCTTTTCTTCTTCTTTTTTTTAAACTTTAGGAAAATATTTTGAAATTTTATCCTTTAAGGTTTTAAAAAATTTATCTTAAACTTTATGATAAAAGCATTATAAACAAAAATCATAATGTGGATATGTGCACAAGAGTGCACATGCCTGCAAAGACCAGAAGAGGGCGTCAGAGCCTAGAACTGGAATAACAGGCTGTAGTAGTGAGCTAACCGACACCATGCTTTGAGCTGAGGCCAGGTCCTCTGAAAGCAGTAAGTGCTCTTAAACACGGAGCCATTTTTCCATCCTCTAAAATAATAAACTTTACTATCCCGAGGTATCATTTGAAAAGGTAAAACATCACAAATTTTTCTATATACCAATTTTTGTCAATTTAAAGAAAACATAAGTATAGAGAATTTCCTGTTTTTTTTTAAACTATTGATCTGTCTTTTCACTCCTTGACAATTCTTAAACATTTTGTCCAACAGGCACAAAATATAATTTCTTTTTTGTTGCACATTGGGAGTTCACCATAAGAAACATTCTGGGTCATTAATGCATTTTTTCTTTTAAAGGGGTTTGAATTAATCACATAAGATGTATTTCTAATTAAACATAAATCAACCACTCAAAAAGTAAGGTGAAAATCCAAAAATTATTTTGGGAGAAATTGCTTTTGGGAATTTCGTGGGTGGAAAAGGAAAAACAAGAGCTAGCCCAAAATGAATGAGTAAGACCACATGACTTGTCTCATCACTTAGGAGCAGCTAAAGCAGTTTGGTAGAAGAAAATATATAACCCTAAATGTTTATTGCCAGGTAAAAGAAAAATATCTAAAATAAAATTAACAACTCATCTGTTAAGAAGCTAGACAAAAATAAAAGCAAATTAAACCCCAACAAGCAGAAAAAAAAAACAGATATCAATAAAAAATAGAAATACGCAGATTGTAGGGAGGTAAACCCGGAGACTTTAAAGTGCTCAAGTTGAGTAGAATTAGAAAATGACGGCTCTACCACGGTAAAAGGGAAGACACAGACGGATGGACAGAAGAGTCAAAGACTAGGACGGGAAGACAGCCCACGGCGGAGAGCTTGCTGTTCTTCTGGAGGGCTGGAGTCCGGATTCTGGCAACAGCTTCAGGAGGCTCATGCTGCTTCCAGTTCCAACTGCCAGGGATCCAACGGGGCCAACACCCTCCCATAGCCTCTGAAGGTGTGGCTCGCACTTGCACAGATCCGCACACAGACAAACATAAATACAAAAGCAAAAAGGGAAAATTAAAGGAAAGCTCAAATACAGGAAGAGGGACAAGATGCTGGGGTAATTATAACTGTCACATGTTGTCAGAACATGTGCGAGTGATAAGTGTAAGTTAATAAACATCGTATCTGATCAAATTACTCTTAATGCTTTGAATCATCCAGTGGTATGCCCATGCACTGCTGTACCAATGCTCAAAGAGTCTAATGGGACCGGGCTTTTTCTCTCTGGTGGGAAGAAATTGTGACCACTTCGCTAAGTAGCACGTGATGCAGTTAGCTTGTGCTCAGAAGTCAGATGACATGCTGCATACACACGCGCGCGCGCACACACACACACAAAGAGTTTACAACTAGAGAGGTTGTTATGGGCTTGATGCACAAGGTCCTGAGTCTTGTCCCCATCACTATCCTATCAAAACCCTACATTCCCTTAATTAGTCCCAGCACTAAGAAGGCAGAGACAGGCACAGCTCGGTGAGTTCAAGGCCATACTGGTCTAGAGAGTTGGCCAAGACTACACAGGGAGACATTATTAGAAACAAAACAAAACAAAAACAGAAACCTTACAACATACAGATATATAGGATTTAAATGTATGATTATAAATACATTCACGGTCATAGTTTAATGTATTTGTGCACAAATATTTAAAGCTTATGTGTGCACAGGATGATAACATGTTTACATTGCAATCCGTTATTTAATGGTAAGGATGGTAAGGGGTGTCATCCATAGTTGGTAAAATACTAATTTTCTCTCTATTCCCCTTGATGGTTCCTGTAGCCTCCCAGCCCGCCTCCCCTTCTCTTCCCCTTCTCCTCTCCTCCCCTTCTCTCCTTTCCTCCTCTTCCTCCTCCCCCCTTCCATTCTCCTCCTCTCTTCCTTCTCCTCTCCTCCCCTCCTTTCCCCCTTCCCCTTCTCCTCTTCTCTTCTCCTCCTTCCCTCTTTTTCCTCCTCCCCTCCCCTCCTCTTCTTCTCATCTTCTTCTTCCCCATCCTGTCCTCCTCTTTTCCCTTCCTCCTCTTCTGCTTCTTCCCATCCCCCTCCTTCCCTCCACTTTCCCCTCTCCCTCCTCTTCCTTGTCTTCTTCCTCTTCAACAGAGGCTCCTATTACTTTGTTGTTTCTGTGATGGGACTCAGCTGCTCCCTTCCACTGGCGGCTGGAGCAGAGATTTTATCTACACTTATTTTCATTGCAGGCGTATACAGCAAGCTCCACAATTTCAAGGGGACAGAGAGTGACCTTTTTGTCTCACAGCTGGGCAAGATGAGGATCTAAGGGTAGGACACCACTGAGTCCTAGGGCCCTGTCTATCCATGCCTCTATGATACCCCTTTGCTGATTTTCAAGAGCCTAGACTTTTGGAGTGGTAGCTGGAATCTTGGCATGAAGATCCTATGAAGACATTGTCTGCTCTGTTCTCTGTTCCTCAACCTTGTGATAAGAATATCCTAAAAATTGGATTCTTCTATTAAAAAAGAAATCCCTATGTGGGCTCTGTAGTTTCTGCCTCAAATTCTCTTTGGCAATTTCACAGTTTAAAAAATACTTGAATTTGTCTTTAACATCATTTTTCATCCTCTTTGTCAAGCCTCGCTTTTCCTGGTGCCTCCTCGGGAGCACCTTCCACCTCCTGGAGCAATGCCCCCTTTCTCCACCCTCTCCCAAGTCTTCACTTTCTCCCTGCCTCCTCTGCACATCAGCTTCTTTTCACACTCCAAGCTTGAATTTATTCTCTTTGAGCCGGAAGTTTGAGGAAAGGACTTAAGCCCCTTTCTTCTTGCCCTTCGTAAATCCTGAATTAGATTGGAAAGCTTAAGACCAAAATATCTGGAAAAGAATCTGTATCCTGGCCTTCCTGGGCAGGTCCATCAGCTGGACCACGGCACCATGAGGACCTTCTGTGGGCTATGTGTAAAACACCATAAAGTCACATGTAGACCGACCTTAGGATGACCTAGATATTTGCTCATCACAACCCTGAATCTACTGATAATGGTCACCACTAACTTGTTCAAAGTTCTGCCTTACCTTTCTGTTGCTGTGATATGCACCATGACCAATAGCAACTTATGGGTTTATTTGGGCTTACAGTCTCAGAGGCTAAGAGTCCATCATGGTGGGGAGGCGAGGAAACAGGCAGCAGGCATGGTAGCAGAAGGAGTAAGCTGGGCGCTCACAGCCTCTACTGCAATCATGAAGCCTGGAAGAGACAGGAGACTTTGAACTCTCAGAGCCCATCTCCAGTGACTAAAGTATTTCCTTTACCAAGGCCACACCACCTAAACCTCCTGAAATAGTACCACCCACTAGAGACCAAGTGTTCAGATACCTGAGTCTATGGGGGACTTTCTCATTCAAACCACCAAAGCCAGTTCATCTCCTTCAAGGGTGCAGGAAATCAAGCTTAGGACTTTGTACATGCTAGGTAATTGTTCTACCTTGAGCTGTGTTCTCACCCCACCACCACACACACACTTTGATTTGTTTATTTATTCCCTTTCAATCTCATTCTTTCCCCCGCCAATAGCAAACCATTGTTCATTGTTTATTGCCTCATTAGTGTATATTCTTAATGAGTATATGTTGGTGTATGCTATGATGATAGTGTACACAAATTTTAATTTGTATGAATGCTAAGATCTGCATTGCTATGTGTTTCAGACTCATTTCTTTGAATGACTACATAGTTTCACTTTATTCATCCTCTCAGAACCAGATACACATGCCTCTAAGTCCTGTGCCCTCAGCTAGTACTGTGGCTTATGTTCACATGTCCCTATGGCAAGCCATGATAACTTGTTTGAGAGTCTGGTCTCATGGCCTACAGTATATAAGACAGTGTGACACTGAGATGTCTTCTTGAGACCAAGGAGGTCCCGATCCTGAGGTGGTGGCTCTCACAGGATGAATAGAGTTGCCTTATCCAAAGTCCCTGTCCCCGTGGGTGGAACAAAGTCAATGACTCTGAAGGGCCATCACAAGTCCAGAGCTCCCGTAGGATAGAGTAGTACCTGAGATCTTGTGATGGTGTTGTGGTTCACCTTCTATTGACTTTATTTTTTCTGAATAATTTTCTGTGTGTGTTTGTTGAGAATGTGCATTGGCTTTTCAGGGAACCAGCCTGCATTATAGACAACTTATGCATTAGTTTGCCTCCCTGATGGAAGCTGTCCTCCAGGCTGGATGCACCAGCTGCTGCCTTCAGCACAGTGCAAGCGTCCGCTGATCCCTCATCCCTGTGAACAACTGCGGCTGTCTACCACAGTGTTTATTCCCCATGTTTTGTTTGTGTCCTGGTTTTAATGCAGGGTTTCCTAAATCAAGACTGGCCTTGAATTCATGACAGTCCTTCCTCAGCTCCCAGAATGCTGGGGTTACAGATGTGTGCCGCTGTGCCTGGCATAGGCTGTCCAGTTTCTTAATTTGCACTTTTTCTGATGGCTCATGATTTTTCAGTGTATATGTATTTACTAGCTTGTAATGTTTTCTCTTGCCATAAATTACCCCAAAACACACTTTTTGGTCCTTTTTCTCCAAGGATAACTGTCTGGGTATTATTTCTTTTGTTCAACTTATTATCTTTATCTAAATTGTCCTTCACTGAACCATAAAATTCAAGGATCAGGGGGTTGAAGGTGTCTGCGTTTTGCTTGTGATTTGAGGTTTTTCTTATTTACAGTGAATCGGTGAATTTAATTTGTGTACAGAAAAACAACTCTCATGACACCATTTGGCATTTCTGTATGCTCTTAGCCTGTTTGATCCTTCCCCACCCCACTTCTTTATTTTATCCTCTTCTTCAGTGCCCATGTGTACCCTTGAGATTCTTAAGTTCTGTTCAGAAATTATTCTGTATTTCCGAAGTTAAGAAGATATTCCATTTTCTTCTAATAATGATATTTTTAGTTATAAATATTTTATTTTTAATTTAAAAATACTTTTATTAATTCATTGATAATTTAATAAATTGTATTTTGGTTACGCTCGCTCTGGACTCTTCCCAGATCCATGTTCCTTTCCCTATCCACCCAACTTTGTGTCTTCTTCACCAAACTAGAAGCCATGGTGTCTGATCTGTGCTGCCCAAATGTTCTTGAAGGAGGAGCCGTCCACTGAAGTAAGGGTGGCCTACAGATGCCCTACCCTGGAAAACTCCAACTCTCCCTCTCCCAGCAGCTACCAGTAGCCAAAAGCTCTTCACTAGTGGTGGGACTTCACATCCACCTTCCCACTCCACACTGAGAAGTTTGTCTGGGTTAAGCTTCTGCGGGCCTGTGTGTGCCGTGTAGATGTTCAACTGCCCTGTGGTGTTTGGGAAACACTGTCTTGCCCTGGTCATCTACCATCTCTGAATATTACAAGCTTTCTGCTCCCTCTCCTGCTAAGGGATGTCCCATCTTTGGCTGAACATCCTTCAGTCTGAAATATCTGTGGAATTGAGCATCATCCAGAATGAATAGGATAGTACCCTCCCCACAAATATATATATATATAAAAATATCAATGGTTATATATAAATATAACCATTGATATTTTTACCTCATTTTGAGTTTGCTTCAATGTGATATTAATCCATGATTTGTTTGATATTTCTTTGAAGAGTGGTGTTTTTCTGCATAAATTCCTGCTAACAAATACTTCTCCCTCTTTAGGTTTGTGTCACTATCTATTGCTTACATTGTTCTTGGCCAACACCACACTACTTATATTGCTATGACTTCAAATTTGGTGTAAGCATTAATAAATAGAAATTTTTTTCTTTTGAAAATTTTTATTATTATTTTACATGTACAGGTGTTTTGCCTGCATGCACATATACACACCACATGTGTGCAGTGCCTATGTCAAGGGAAGGTGTCAGATCCCTTGAACTGGATTCGTGGAAAACTATGAATTGCATTGTGGGTGCTGAGATATCAACCCAGGCCTTCTGGAAGAGCAGCCAGTGTTCTTAACCATTGGGGTCATCACTGCAATCCCAAATTCCTCCCCTTAAAATGTCCAATTTTGCATTAAATTACTGGGCTCAGGAATTGTTGTCAGCTAATTTTAAAATAAACTTCTGGCAATTTTGTAGTAAATCTGTAATTTTTTTGGAAAGACTTATTCTTTTAATTAGGTATGGCGTTTGTGTGGAGGGGGCAGTGTGTGCATGTGGGTGCAGTACCTGAATAGTCCAGAAGAGGGCATGGAGATGCTCGGAGCGAGAGTTAACAGGAGGTTGTGAGCAGCTCTCAGCGCTGGGGACAGTACTCAGATTCTTTGCAAGAGCAGTTCGTGCCCTTAACCACTAAACCATCTCCCCGGACCCCAAATTTTTCAATTTTATTTTAAAAATCCAACTAGCATTTTAATAAAATACATAATAAATGCCAGAGGGTGTTATATCTTTAGAACTGATAAAGTCAATTTTCCTTTACTTTGCATGTTAGTGCTATTGCGAATGGTATCATATAGTTAGGTTATGCTTCTTAGTCGTGGCTGGGGAAATGACATAATATGAATTTTTGCAGTGTAATGTTCTGTCCAGCAGTCTTGTTGAATGTTCCTGCCATTGTTATTATGATATAAATTGACCCTCCCAACTTTTTCCTTATTAATTAAAACACTTCTTGTGCTGATTTTGTATTTTCTGTTTGCATTTGGTACAGGTTCATCTCACCTACACACAAGGATGGCGTGGACCCTTCCCTCCCAGTCTCTTTTCTCCTCCCTTTCTTTTTGGGTGTTGGCCTCAAGGACAATCCAGTCTGCGTCCTAATTTTTATTACTCAATAGCAAAGTTAAGCATAAATGAGTGGTATTCTTATCTTGTAAAAAACTCAACCATGTAGGCCAGCAGAGTGATAAATGGAGGCGCAGCTGTGTTTCTCAGTCATTTCCATCTCCCTGATGCTTCCATATCAATGACCATGCAAAATTATTCCCTCCCCCAACTTGAACAAAGGTCTGAAGAGTCATTCTATTTCTGATTGCTTTGTTGGGTCTCCTCCATCACCATAATAATGTACCAGAGGATGAGAGACACAAAAAAGTAAGCCACTTCTGTCTGGTCCAGTCAAATTTGCAGACAAGGAGCCAGTGACAGGGAAGCAGCCTAGCCAAGCCCATCAGTACCCATAAAACCTTCTAACAAATCCCATTTCTGCATGTGCTGAGGTTACTGCAGTGAGTAGGTTTAGTTACCCAGAAATCTTTTCTGCCTGTGTCACGTGCTAACCATCCAGCCACTAAAACCAACAGCCTTTGGACCCCTTGCTTTTCTCATTGCCCTGGCAGAATCCCTGGCAAAAGCAGCAATGCGAGAGGAAGGGTGTGTGCTGGCTTCCAGGCAAATGGGATGCAGTCTACTATGGCAGAGATTGTGTGAGGGTGGAGGCAGCTGAGTCTAGGCTAGCAGGGGCTTGCAGCATAGCATGGGACACTTTGGAGTCTCAGGAAGCGAAGAGCTTGGATCAGAAAACAGAAACCCAATGCAATCTCTCCCATGCCCACTCTCACCCTGGCCACACTCTTCATCCAGCAAAACCCCATCTCCCAAAATTCCACGACCTCACTGAACAGTACCGGTATCTGGGGATGAAGAGTTCAAACACACCTGCCTTCTTCTCCAGATTCAGGCCGTAAGACCTTTGCACCCGGACCCCAGTATCTCAGTATGCAGTACATTGAGGGGACCCTCTCAGGTACCATTGCCAGCATAGGTCAGAAAGAACACTAAGACTCACTAGGGACCTCAGTGTAGGTGCCAGGGAGTTCACAAGACTGAGTCTCCAAGGGGACTGAAGAGTTGATCCTCAAATTTTGCCCCAATAAAAAAGACCCTCAAATAAATAATCAAAACCCATCTGTGCTTCAAAAGCCTGCTGGAATAAAATAAATCTCCCGTGATTCTCCGATCAAGAATATTGCTGGGCTTGCCAACCTGGTGACTGCCACTATTTCTGCCACCTCCGTCACGGGACAGTTCTAGGCACAACTGTCACCTGCAATCCCTGTGTGAACCTCCAGTTTCCAGGATCGTATTGGGGGCTCTGTAGGTTTGGGCTCCCAGTGATCTGTTCTGCTGGAACCTTGGCAAAGGACATTGCAGGAGGTGTCAGCAGAGGCAGCAGCCACCCCGTTGGCAAGCCCCGTGACACTCTTGACTGGGGAACCACGGGCGATTTATTTTATTTTATTTTACTAATTCTTATTGTTGTCCACTTCCTGGTTTTGCTGCTTCTCTAGAAGGCCTGGGTATCAATTTTCGCTGAAAATGCTATAAAAACAAAAAAGGTAATGCCACTTCCCACACTGTTCCAAAAGGTTTTTAAGTGGAAAAAGGTATTTAGTATTTTTAATAAGCATCTTCAATACTATTGAGTTGGTTTCTTTGTTCATATCACAAGATTAATTATGCTGTCAGACACTTTCAAGGCCTGCTTAACAAAGATTCAGCGATATAATGGTTTGCTTTGCACTGCCTTTTTTCTGCATAGCAATCACAATCAGCATTAGACAATTTAAAACCCTTTCACCAGCCGGAAGTTCTGAAGAGCCTTTTAATCAACAAAAGTAATTTTGCAAACAACTAGATACAGCATTTTTCATATTAACTAACTTGCATTTAAACTCTGCAGGCTTGATTCTTGCCGGCCTCTTATTTCAGGAAACTGGGTTATAAGCCCGTGGCCTAGAATTCACAAGTAGGGGGGATCTATAGCACACTGTCTGCCCTGGGTACCCCTGAATTCTCATGTCTTGTTACCTCCTTCTGTGTTTGAAAAAGATAGGATCGGCGCTTTGGTGTAATTCATTCATTTTAATTATCTCGTAATATGCATATCTTGTCTGATCAATTAAATTCTTTTTTTTTTTTTAATTTGGTTGCCCAGAGAGCTTCAACTGCATTAGTGTTATTATAGTGTAGCCTTCTGTGGGTTCATTCTATTTGTGTGTTTTTATTTGTGTATGCCTTGGATTTAAAATTTCAGTGAAGACCACTCCTGAGAGTCTAAAACACAATTGTTTTGTTTGGTTGGTGGGTGGGCAGGTTTTCAGGTGAAGTCCTGCTTTATATCCCAGACTGGACTTGAACTCACAATCCTCCTGCCTCAACCTCCTAGATTTTGGGATTAGAAACGTGTCACCATGTCCATCTTAAGCTTAAAAAAATTCTTTCTTTTTTTTCTTTTTATTTCTTTCTTTCTGTTTGTCTGTCTGTCTGTCTTTCTTTCTTTTCTTTCGGTTTTTTTTTTTTTTTTTTGAGATTGGCAATAGCTGGGTTGTGTGTTGAGTGCCCTGCGAATGTGCAGGCAGCCCTAGTTACTACGTAAGCATTTGAAGCTCTATAGTTGAAAGATGGCTTCTCTGGAGGCAGAAGCAGGGAGGCACATTTAATTTTTTTAATATACATATCGGGCACATTTTAAAAAATGTAACTAACCTGTTAATGACACCTTTAAAACATTCATTTAATAAAAAAGGGAGAGCGGGGTGTGGGGGGGGGAAGGCCCAGTCAGTAGCAGTAATTTGTGGCGTTGCTCTGTGTAGTAATTAGCCAAGTGCAGGCGCGATTCCTGCACCCCAAACCTCCTTGTCTTTGACACTATTTCAACCCCAGCGAGAAGTGACCCAGGGATCTGGAGCCACAGGACAAGAGGAGCAAGTCCTGTCACGAGCAATAACAGGGTCAGGAGACACGACTAATGAAGTCATAGCAACTGGTGCGCAGAGCCAATCAGAAGAGGCGCCAATCTGTAAATGAGGATGTAATTAGCAGAAAAAATAACATGCTTTGGTTGAATTCGAGGGGAGCCTGTAATGACTGGATATTGAGAAAGATTCCGAAAGATTAGAGCAAACATTATGCAACAAAGAATACCTAATTAGGGGAAAAAAGTGAATATGCCTTAATTAGAGGGAAATACATGATTGAAAGATGCAGAGCTGTCTTTTAATATGAATGTAGTAATGAAGGTTAGCGCGTTGCCCCTGCTTGGGCTCTGCGAATTAGCGGGACCTGCACGCTCACATATCTCTGCAAATGTTACCTTTCTGCAAAGAGGCAGAGGAAGGGAAACTCCTGTCTATCCTTTGCCCTTTTGAGCGGAGGGCACCTCACTTGGTACCCAACAGTTCCACCTCCTTGGAGCATAGGCACAGCATTTAAGATGCAGAAATCATCAAAGAAATGTAAGCATCCAGCACCTGGGTACTTGGCTTTACCTTTGATCACTCTCTGTCTTTGCAATGTGCCATCAGCAAGGCATGCTTTTTATATAGGGTATTTTAACAGAACCCTCCCCCTTTAAAACCAGCCCAAGTAGGTCTGGCCTGTCACCCCAGCAGGGTTCCTGGGAGGTTTTGTGACTCAGGACAATGAGATGTTCCCGGCAGCCCTTCCTGTACTATAGCCGATATTGAGGAGTGTAAACAGCACTATTTTTTCCTCTACCAGACAAACTACATGTTCTTTCAATTCCTCTCTTTTCCCCCAAACTATTCTGAGTATTGATTTTCATTTATTTCATATGACTCTTAATTGTCATCATTAGCTATCTATGCCACAGCCCCCTGCTTAAATATACGCTGTCAATTTTGAAGCATATTTATAGATTAATTTAAATGTGTTTTTAAATTTATGGTCCCATACCTTTGGTATGTTGGTAACATTAAAATACTTATGGTACAGAATTTTTTAATTAAAACTATTCATCAAATAACGTCCAGGTAGCAAGCATCTCCCTGTTTGCGGTGGGGGTTCTGGCAGCCAGAGCAAGCAAAATAATAGGTCAATTAAAAAAAATCTAAAGATAGCGTTTTCAAAGACCCAGTTGTTTAATGAGCATTTGCCAACGGATCCCCCAAATTAAATTATGATCCTGAATTTTAGTTATGGGAGTCAGAGCTGTGTCTGGCAGAAGAGCGAGAGAGGCGGCAGAAGAGAAATTCTTTCTGCCCCGCTATTCACAAGCAGACTTGGCTTCTGGACGTGAGGTGGACAGGGACACCGTTAGGGGAACTGGCACCCTGGAATGGGAACATATCTTAGGGTCTGCGGCGGCTTTATTTTGTTCATCTTTACCTCTTAAAAACCCTCTACCCCTCCCTGGCAAGCTTCCTTGCTAGATGGCTCCGGAAGGAAAGAGTTCTTGTCTCTCGGTCCAGCAGGAGACCCACAGGAAGCAGACTGTAGCAGGTGGCTTTCCCACCGGTGCGGCTCCGCCCTGAAACCAAGGTTGCCTCTATAGAATGCACAACATTGAGCCTTGCAGGCCACTCAGGAGGTGCAAGAGTGCAGTTAATATAATGGAAATGCCACGCAGCACACCAAAATGAGGTATGGAGCACCATGTCTACGTCTGGAAATAACAGAGAGTGAGGTGAGGAAGACAGGCACACGTCCTTGGGCTTGCCTAGGCAGGGAAGAACCGTTGTCTCAAGAATTCCTTAACTGCCCTGTCTTCTGTAGTTTTGAGTTTGCCTTAATTCTTAGAGTTTTCTCTTACTTTCTGCAGTTTTTTTTCTTTTTTTTTTTAAAGTAGTGGTTCATATACCCAAGGTCCCAATTTAAAAAAAAATAAATTTTTAGTATCAAAAAACCCCACATTTCTCAGTATGCAAGAGACGAAAGCAGCAGATTGTAAGTATGGGAGCAGCCTGGTCTACACAGACAGATTCTTTCCCAAACCCTTATCAAAATGTATGTAATATGTAACGAACATGATAAAATAAAATATTAGATTTCTAGAGCAATGGATACTACAATAATCTTCTGGTTGCTATGTATACAAACACAAATATTTTTTTTCTTAAGAAGCAATGATGCTTTTCATCGGCATCTCCTTCTCATAGTATTTTGCAATTGCTTTCTTTTTCTTTCTCTGTGCCACTTTCATTTTTAACATTTATTTTATGTGTTTTAGATACTTATTCATGAGTACTGTATTTACATCTCTTCTGTCCCGCAAATGACCCTCCCAACTCCTTCTATGCGGTCCTCTGCCTCTCAACCTCACGACTTCTTTCTAATTGTTATTGTTATATAGGTACGAATATAAACAGAACAGGCTTAGTCCATTTTGTGCTGCTCATGTAGATATGTGCCCAGGGATAGCACTTGGTATTGGCTGATCTGTCAGAGGGTTCCCCTGGAGAAGACTGTTGCTCCCTCTTTAGCAGTCATTAATTGCCTATAGCTCTTCATCAAAGGGAGGGGCCTTGTGAGACTTCGCGATGCCCAAGCTAGGTCGTCAGCTGGTGGTGTCATTGTTCAGATCTTGTTAGGAGTCCATGGGTGTAGCTTCCCTACAACATATAGAAGACATTCTCTCTGGAGAAGTACCTGTCCTCTGGTTCAGACACCCTTTCTGCCCCCTTTCCAGCGATGCTCCCTGAACCTTAGACAGAGGGGTTACGTGGTGGACATACTTCCCACCTTTAGATCCATCTTCTTTGCTTAGATTATCTGCTACTCAACCTGTGTGAATTTCCTACAAATGGGATATGGAGATGGGACAGTCTCTGTGGGCTCATGGCTGGGCCAGGAATAGCTACCTCTACTGTTCTCACTGCCTTAGCGTTCCGAGTGTCTCTGAGACTAGAAACTTCCCTGACAGGGCTCAGCTGGAGGTTTGAAAGGAACGACTTAAAGGATGGAATCTGTTTCATTGTCCTCCCAGCAATCGGAGTCAGATGTCGTGGACACGAGAAGGTTTTATATTGTGCTCCCATGTCTGGCTGACCGGGTGGAGCCTCCTGAAGACTTTCTGGATTCATCTCCTTCCTAGGCCTCGGGTCCTCCTTGGGTAATCTAGGAGCAGACTCAGTTCATGCACACATGGTCCCGGTGACTTGTGGGAAAGCTGTGCACCCTGCCATTCACCCCTTGATTTATCTCTGACTTGAGCTTTTATTAAAATGTCCCCACAGACAAGAGGGGGGCCAGGGCGGATAATCATAGATAAGAGCCAGTGGGGCCGGGTTGAGTTGGAGCTGGACCAAGCTCTCCTTTTATCGACTCTGAATGCTGAATGAATCACTCAGATTTATATGGAGGCGGAAGCTGTACGAGGTCCGCATCAGGGCAAAATAGGGTTACAATTCAATAAAATGCGCGCGATGCTTTATTGACTAATGAACCTACCGTGTGGCCGACTGCGGTATTTTACTGTCGTGGACTGTAACTGCCTGGCAATTACATGGTGAGTGTTTGCTAAAGATGCGCCTGTCTTTTCCTGGATCTGGAAACGGGTTCAGCTCGGGAGGAAGCAGGTCGCACACCTTCCCCGAGTCTTCTGGGGATAAGAGTGAGGCGTTGATGATCACAGGGAAAACAAGTGGAGGCTGCTATTTTTAAATAAGCTGTTATTATTGACTAACAGAGGTTGCTGCGGGTGGGAGGACAAAGCCTTGCAGCCGAGTTGCCGCAGAGACTTCAACCGGGGAGCTGCTAATGAGAGCAGCTAAGCGAGGTGCCTGCTTCGCCTGCTTCGTCTTCCCCGAGAAGAAAGCAGCATGGGGAGGCAGCTGTGCCTGCCCATACCCTCTTCCTCACTGCCAGGCCCCACGCATTTTATTATGTCGTCAGAGGTGGTCAGAGAGGGTGAAGGGGGGAAGCACACCAGGCTTTAGAGGGCAGAGAAGGTGGACATCTTTTAAATATGGGTGCCTGCTGTGACCACCGCTGTAAGTGGCTCTGCTCCCAGAGGATGCTCCAGCACACACACAGAGAGACCCTGATGCATGGGCGACTACAGAGTGACTGTACAATATACACATGTGCACATGAGCGTGCGCGCGCGCGCGCACACACACACACACACACACACACACCGCAGGTCCTGATGCATGGGTGACTCCAGAGTGACTGTGCAACATACATGTGTGTGTGCACACACAAACACACACACCAAGCAAGTCCTGATGCATGAGTGATTCCAGAATGACTACACAACACACACACACACACACAGGTCCTGATGCATGAGTGACTACAGAGTGACTGTACAACATACATGTGTGTTCGTGCATGCACACGCGTGCACATACACACACACCAAACAAGTCCTGATGCATGGGTGACTACAGAGTGACTGTGCAACACACACACACGTGCACACACACACATGGGTCCTGATGCATGAGTGACTCCAGAGTTACTCTGCATAACACACAACACATACACACAGGCACACAAGCACTGATGCTTAGGTGACTCCAGAGTGACTACACAACACACACACACAGATCCTGATGCTTGGGTGACTCCAGAGTGACGGCACAACACACGCATGCATGCATGCTCACACGGACGAGTTTGCTCCTGATTATTCTATGCCCCCCACCAAAGGGTGAAATAGGCCTGTGCTCTTGAGCTCACCAGTGAGGTCACCAGCACCTGGTGGGCACAAAGGACAGGAGCAGGCCACCAAACATCTTCAGTACTCTGCTCTGAATGACCTCACCATAGTGGACCCACTGGCCAATACAGCGAGCTGGAGTCTCCTCTCCCACCTGTTTCTCATCTGCAAATACTGCTTGTGATCCCCAAGGCCCCAGTGTGGGGCTGTGCTGGGCAGATATGATGAAGTCACTGATTTATTAAAAGCTGGTTGAGAAATTATTCACGACACATAGTTTGTTCTGATTATTTTATAAACCAGCAAAACACACTGAATTTATTTATGCTCTTCATAGGTGCATAGGAATAGTCTAGAAAGAGCCACATTAACCTGAGAAGAATATGTTGTACAGTACTCACAGAGACCCAGGCACTGTTATGAATATAATACGTATTTTAACATACCTGTGACATTCACAAGGACCCTGTGCAGCAGCTGCCCATCTGTTCTCCATCTTAGAACAGAAGAAAAGGTTAAAGCCCAGAGAAAAGAAGTCACTTCTTCAGGTTTACAGAACATTGGAGACAGAATTCAAACTCAGCTCCGGGAAGCAGAGTTTACAGTCCGCACACACAGTCTCTCGTAACACCTGTGTCTCTGTTCTGAGACCTAAAAGAGGCTATTGTTAGTGACCACATGGCACCTTGGATCAATCTTTCATGTTGTCAGGACAGTCCCCCTGACCATCGCGGCCTGCTGTCAGAGCCTGTGTGTGACTTTGCAGCTCCCTCAGTCTGGCAATGTCCTACCATCTCAGCTGCTGGGGTGGGGCGGGGGAGAAGAGGACTGAGAGACTTGGTGTGTGAGCGCTATGTTCTTCGCACATGGGCCACACGCACACAGTGTGCCCAGATGGAAAAGTTTCTCTGTGGCCAGTGAAGGAAAACCATCCTGCCACATGGCGACAGCCTGACTAAGCACGGTTGGTGCCACTCCCTGCCACTTGGACGCAGTGAACAATGCTTTAAAAGAATGTGACAAATGAAACCCGCTGAGCCAATAGTGTTGATCTCAACCGCAGTGGTTTTCCATATTTTTCTACTGAAGTTGAATTCTCTTATGGTTCTGTTTACATCTAACTGGCACATCTGTGTGGCCTGCAGCTTGGCTCACATGCAGGGACAGAAAGTGACCCAGAAGGCAGAGATGACTTTGGGGCTCCCTTGGCTCCATACCTTCCTAGAATGCCATCAGGGTAGGCGTGCCAAGAGCCAACTGATCCCCATTCCTCTCCTTGCTCCCCTCTTCCTCTGCGATGAGTCTACATGTCTCCCCTTGGGCCAGCTGTTCTCCAGGTAGGGCTTGCTGTGGTTTCTCATTGGGTCCACACCTCCTCTTGTGTCTAGCCTTCATTAGTGTTATAAAAGACACCACGTAAAGGGAATTGTAATTGATTACCATTTGTAATCGAGTCTGTGCTGTGTTGGAGCTGGTGTGTAGTGTAAAAGGGTTCAATCAATAAATTGGACTCAAGGGTTCTATACACTAGAAGATAGAGTTGGTGTGTGAACGGAGATCGGTGTGTGCAGGAGGCATTAGTGGGGGGTGAATATGATCATTATACATTGTATGAATGCATGGAATTCTCAAAGATTGATAAAACAGTCTTTTAAAGGTGTCTGGTGAATTCTACACAGAAAATCTCAAGATGGGATTCCAGGTACCCCAGGGATGGAGGACAAGAGTACAATTCTATCCACGAATCAACTTCACCATTGGGGAAGAGATGTGTTGGAGAACTTAGCTGGCAGCCCCATCCTGGGATGGACAGTTTACAAGGAAAGGACATGATTGGAGAGGAAGGCACAAGAAGGGAAGGAACCTGTGGGGATTGGGATGAAAAGGACCTCTCTGTAGCATGACTGTCTAAGCCCCAGTGCCTTGCGTAGCCTTCTGCCCAGTAGGAAAGCTCAGGGATGCAGCTGTGGTCTATGGCCACCTCATTTCCTCTATGCAGTTGCTTTCTCAATAATACAATGAAGGCTTTGAAAACTGATATCCAAGGGCCTTTCACTGTGAGAATCCCTAGACCTGGGTTTACTGCCTTGGCTTCCAAGAATGACATCCCAGAAAGTTGTAGGCCTAGTTTTCGGAGTTTCCTTTCCTCCTGACCCTCATAGAGGCCCTCAAGGATGGAGCTACAGTCCTTGAACTCACCAGAAGGAAGGCCGTCCTCCCTTACTGCCCTCCTTCACTGCCAAGTCAATGGGGAGAAATCTAGCTGTGTGAAGGGACCAATCCACTCCAAAGGCAGATCCCAGAGCTAGGGACATAATGGGAATTTGTGAGACTCAGTGGGGAACTTTAGATCCATAAACCATAGACAATATGTAGTTGCTCATCTGTGACAGACATAATAAGGATAATCGTCACTTAATAAGTAATCCAAGGCTAATTAAATGTTACTAATAACCGTTACAAACACTCCTTTTTTCTCCCTCACACAATTCGGGATGTCCTCCAGTACCAAGATCTATTGGAAAAGCTCATACACATAGAAAATGAGAAAAATACAAGAAAAAAAAAAAAACTCTACCACCTGGAGCCCATCAGTGACTTTCTTCTTAAAATTCTTTTTGTTGCATATAAAGACATCAGGGTTTTCATAGCTCGAGGAACAGGCATGTTAAATGGTCTACAGCCCCACCCCCAAAGGCTTCTGGTCAGTGTAACCAGGTACTAGCTATGCCTTCCCAGAGGGCCTGCCTGGCCAGGCGCCATGTCTGCTTGCTCACTCACCTACTGTGGGGCTTTAAACCAGGCCCTGGAAACAGAGTCCGGTACACTTTGATTCTTCTACACTAGGGGACTTGACGTCGCGGCAGGGTCGATCCAGGGTGAGATGATGCTGGCATAGCCATCCCTGCTCCCTGCCGGTACCTCTTCAGGGTTAAGATGCACACTTCCGGCTAATGGAAAGGTAGGCTGTGCAGAGTGAGTAGCTAAATTTTTCTCAAGAATGACCCTCTACTGCCTGAAACCTTTTTCTGGAACCCATGTTCTTCCCCAGCACTGCTGGCCCTGATGCCAGAGAAAAATCTCATCTCCTCTGAGTTGCTATGGTCCTGGGACACTTGGCCCAAAGATTCCTGCCTGAGTATTGTATCCATCGCTGGTGGTTGTTCTAGTTACTTTCCTATTGCTATGATAAATCTTACAGCCGAAAGCAGCTTGGGGTAGCAAGGGTTTATTAGGCTTGTGGGTTATCATCATCATCCCTCATCGAGGGAAGCTAAGGCAGGAACTGAAGCAGAGACCATGGATGGCTTCTACTTCCTGGCTTGTTCCCTTTGCCTTGCTTAGCTACCTTTCTTATACAGCCCAATTCCATCTGCCAAGGGGTGGTGCTGCCCGTAGTAGTATGGACCCTCCCACATATACTGACAAATAAGGAAATGTCTCACAGACACTCCCCGAGCCAGTCCAATGAAGGCTGATGCTTCCTCCTCCCAAGTATGTCAAGGTGACACCTGACACCATAAACGTCTTACAATCCCAGAATGTTTTTAAGAGGAACAATTATGACATAATTAGAGCTTCTCATCATACTCTCTTCTTCCTAATCATGTTGAAGTGGGCATAATAACACTGCCATGCCAACTCACATATGGGAAACATTGAGCCCAAGGGCAGGCTAGGCCCATCTACCTGTCCAAGGCAGAACTGAGATCATGCATAACAGAGTAGGTCAGGGTCCTAGAAACTAGGACCCATCCAGTAGAAATGTCCTCGTTGTGTTTGTGTGGTGGAGAGTTTGTGGAATGATATGTAGAGTCTCTGTCCTCATTCATCCTGTCTTGGGCTAGGGTCAACCCGTCTCAGTGGCCTCAGAGACCCAACACAAGTGTGAATGACACTCTCTCCACCAATCTACTGTGTCCCAAGCTGTATCCAACCACAGCCTCTCTTCCTTCTTATTCCTGTGCCTTAAATATTAGCTTGGGTTGTTTTTTGAATCGTCCCTATGGCTTTTGTCTCCAGTTTCTGTCCTTGCCTTCTGTCTCTTTCCATAGCTCCAGTTTCTGGAAGGACGTTGGTTCAACTTGTATTGAGTCCAGGACCACAAAGGAGGCTGTGGACTGCTAGCTGGAGGTTATTCTGACACCAGTACTGCGGGCAGGACACAGATTCGAAATGTTAGCCCTTCCTTTTCTGTATCTGTGGGTAGGACAGGCTCGACACATCCTGGCGTGCAGAGCTCAGGAGTCCAGGGGAAGACGGACTGGGCTTCCCTCTTGTTAACATCTATACCTCAGAAATAAACGATGAGTATGGGAATTGGTCATCTGCACAGTAGCCCATGAGTGGAAGGGTTTCCTGTGGCACCCTCTGTCCACATCAACCAGCCAGCTGCTCATCATCTCCAGTGTGTACTTGACCTAGCGCCCATGAACACTCAGACTTCCATGGGTTGCAATGAAGGGTGTGGCGCATGTCGCATGGCACAGCAGGGAGTAAGCTTTAGAGACAGAAAGAGAAACGCACCATGACAGAGAAGGGGAAGAAGGTGTGGCTCCCAGGGAGGCCTCTGGTGTGGTGTCAGATGACTGATCCATGAGGTCTGTTCATGCTGATGTTTCTTGTCTGAAAACGGGGAACAGTGACACCATTAGGCCTCCCTTGAGGTTCTGGAAATGGGACAAGAGTGTGCTTGTGAGCACTGACAATATTCATAGATTCACTATGCATGTTTGTATATGTGCATTTTGTACATGAGTGTGTAGACATGTGAGCATGCATGCATATATTGATGTGCATCGAATGTATATGGATGTGTGTATGTATGTATGTGTGCATATGTGTGGGTGAACATGAGTATTCATGCATGTGGGGCATGCATTGCCTTGTGTAATATGCATGTGCATATATGTATGTTGATGTACATGCATGTGAGTTCATATGTAGATGTGGATTTGCATACATGGGTATACACACATGTGCAAGTGGCTACAAAGGTAGGTGAGGGTGTGTGTGCATGTGTATGTGTGTATGTGAATGTGAATGTGTGGGACTCCAGTGCCCGACTCTGCTTTTACTACAGAAGGTTGAAGGCCTGTCCTCTGCCATGTTCCTCCCGGCCTCCTCTCTTGCAATGTGTACTCAGGGTCCTGCTCCCTCCCACCTCCCGCCTCCATCCCTCTGGGCCTGAATACCACAGCTAGACATTGCCCTTCTGTTCCAAACTTTCTTCTGTCTTCTAAAAACTCCCCGCTCTGAGTAGCGGGGAGCTGTGTCTCACTCTCAACTCTCTCATGCACAGTAGCTTGTTTTATGACTTTGTTTTAAAAACTATTGGCTTAGGGTGCAATAACACAGATGTCTCTCCTCACAGGAGAACCATGAATTTCCACTTCTCTCTCCTCTATGTGACAGCTCCATTACCTGCCTTGGAAAGGCTTTTTCTTTGGACCTGGAAGAAGAGACTCAAAAAAAACGGTGTCTTCTCCCACAACTGTCCCTTGCAAGAGTGTCATTGGATCAATAGAGTTGGCGCCCACTGTGCATGGTTGGGCCCTCCACTAAGTCTCCCAGAGCCCACCCAGACAGCATCCTTCTGGTGGCTGAGGAAGTCTTAACGTCCTCATCCCCAAAGGGGTGCTAAAGCCATTGTGAAAGAAATATCTGTTTTCTTGTGTGCATCCTGCAGGCGCTTCCCTAAGTGGTGCCAACCCACGGGCGGGGAAACTTGGTTGGCTGCCTCGCTAAATCTTCACCTGCCTGACCCCGGCTGACAATTCCTTAACATTCCTGGAGAATAGACAATGCTCTGCAGAGCCGAGCTCCATCAGCCGCAAACGTCAGAGCCTGGGCTGGTTGAGGAGGAGAGAGCTTGGGAAGGCAGATCAGCATCCACATCACGGCCTGGGCATGGTGGTGGCAGAGTCAGCCTGTCGTATGCTCCTGTGCAGAGCTCTTCCTGCTCTGTAACATGTCAGCCTGTCATGCTGCCGCTTTCCTGTGTGTAAGTGGTAAGGTGTGAGTTTAATTAGCATAGAATAAAATTTCTTCCTCTCTAATAATACCACCTTGAATTTTTATGTTACCTTCTCTTTGAGGAGTTCAAAAGAGGGGTGTGTGTGTGTGTGTGTGTGTGTGTGTGTGTATGTGTGTGTGCAGCATAGACAAGATCCTATCTCCACCCCATTACACAGAAAGAGAAGTTAAGGAAAAGGGCCATGGGTAGCTCACGAAAATACCAGAGGTGCTTAGTTGTGACCTAGGGTCATAGTTTCTGCAAATTCAGTGAGGAATCAAGGAATTAGCTTCCTTGAAATAAGGATAATGGAACCAGTCAGGGGTAGAGACCACAGATGCCTGGAGACAATGGGTGGGGGAAGTTTACAAGTACAGGAAGTCCCATGTGAAACACCAGGGAGGAGAGGACCACTGACCTCCAATGGGTACCATGTCTGTCAGCTGTCCATCACTGTGACTAAGTACCCAAGACATTCAATTGGAAAGAGTTCGCTACTAAAGGTTCTGCTTCTGGCCTTTTGGCACCCTGGCTTCAGGTCATGTATCACAGCAGGATCCTCTGGTAGAGAAAACCACTCACCTGATGGTAGCCAAGAATGAAAGAAAACAAAAGAAGGTGGAGGTTCCCAATATTCCCTTCAAGAGCACACCCCTAGAAAGCTAACTTCCATCCTTTATGTTTTACCAAGTCTCAATTAGTGGCTCAGGCTGGTGACCAAGCCTTCTCTTTTTATATTTACATATGTAAATAAGGAGAATAATCCCCCCTTCCTGTATACCTACTTAGTCTCTTTGAGTGCCTTCAAAGGCCCCCAGGTTTTGACTTCTAGACTAAAACCATGAGCTGTGCTGTGTAGCGTGCATAAAGGGGGATGCATAAGCCTGTGGCATCCACTGGAAGCTGTACTCTAACTTCAATGTAGAGCGACGGGTCCCTGAGTCATGGGAGGGTGGGGATATGGACAGAAAGATTACCCTGAAGAGGTGGAGGAAAAGTTTAATGGGGTCTATTGATCAAAGAAAAAGTTCTAGATGGTTCTGAAGAAGCTAAGTCAAAGGTTAGTGTTGCCTCAGGTGAGGACAGACAGCTGGCAGGATCACAGGATTAGGGAAAGGTGACGCTGCAGCTTTCAAAAAAATGTACTAGAGGCATCAACAGGGGAGTATGGCAGGGAAGTTCATGTCTAGCATCTTCTCCAGTTTCTGTAGACGCTAGTGGAGCAGACATCAAATTGCAACATTATTTTGGTTTCTTGTTGGAGGCCACCATCTTTTTATTTGATGGAGTAAGTACATGAAAAAAATCTCTATTTTGGGTTGGAGAAAGAAAGACTCTTTAAACAAAGAAGGAGACATCCCATGGCAGTCCTTAAAGAGAAGGAGAGAAGGCTTGCCCCTTTGCTTAAAAAGGAAAGTATGCTTTGGTGTGCTTGTGTGTGTGTGTGTGTGTGTGTGTGAGAGAGAGAGAGAGAGAGAGAGAGAGAGAGGATGTACATGTGTGAGTGAGAATGTATGTGTTTGAGTGTTTCAACTGTGTGAGTGTGTGTGTGTGTGTGTGTGTACGTGTGTTAGTATGTATGACTGTGTATGCAGGTATGTGTGTAGAAAGTAGAAAGTGTGTACATGTGCTTGTGAGCTTGTGTGCATAAGTGTGTTAGAGTGTGTGAGGATGAGTGAGTGAGTATGTCTAAGTAGGTGTGATTTTGTGCATGTGTATGTGAGAGTGTATGGGATGAGAGAGAGAGAGACAGGGAGGGAGGGAGGGAGGGAGGAAGGGAGGGAGGGAGGGAGGGAGGGAGGGAGGGAGGGAGGGAGGGAGGGAGGGAGGGAGGGAGGGAGACTTCCAAGTCTCTGAAAGTAGCCAAGACCAGATAGGTCTTTTTTTTTTTTTTTTTTTTTTTTTTTTTTTTTTTTTTTTTTCCAGATAGGTCTTTACACAAGGAAAGTAACAGGTAAGGAAGATCACATTTCTTGAAGAGAGATGGTAAAATGTGTGAGAATGGAGCCTCCCTCTCTTCCAAGAGGAAGAGAAGCTAACAGCAAAGGGTGGTGCCTTGTAGGACCTGGCAGATGTTCTCAGGGACTGGAGGAAGAAGAAAGCAGAGACAAAAGAGAACTTCAGGCTACAGAAGCAGCTCACTGGGTTGGCAAAGTTGGCTCCATTCTGGAATCCTGGGCTGTGACATGATCTGGAACCACATGAGCCCCATTCTCACCATTTAGAGGCACAGACACAGCCTCCTGCATCCCTACTGAGAGTAGAGGCACACTGTTCAAATGCAGTGCAGTGATGTCCACTCCTCCTTTGACCAGAGACAACGATGCTTTGCTGGGTGGGCTTCTCTGGTCCCCACTGCCCAAGTCCAAGCATAAACCACAAAGGCTGTGAGTCATTACTTTGAGGTATCTGTTTTGGGCTCTCCTCCTGACAATGATGAAACACATACATGTGCAGGAGCAGACTTTCCTGGGATGAGGACCGACCGTGGTCGCTAGTGCTGTGCAGAGCAGGACCCTCCTCTCGAGCAGGAGTGAATACTTCCTGCGAATTAGAAAGTAATAGATCTGGAAGGGTGTTGGTGAGTGCAGGTTTTGCAATCACCATGGAAGTTGTAATCCAATGCTCCCCAAGCCACCTGGCTGCAGTTCTGCCTGGATCAGGGTTTGCCGTTCAGTGTAGTGGGGAGCTCAAGCCATTTATCACAGCGAATCCCGTGCCTAAACCTGGACTGAAATGGGCTCCAAATCAGGGCTGGGTCCCTCTGCCAGAGCTGGGCAGGGCAAGCCCTGCTGGGATGTGGGAACAAGTGGTCTGGAAAAATTATTTCTATTCCTTTAGTTTCTCCTTTGGGTCTTGCCCAAGAGGCAATAATTTCCTCTGATGTGCATACTATTTGCTCACTTTTAGAATGTCTCCTGAATTGTTAGAGTTCTAGCACCCTATTGTGGGTGCAGGAAGCATATCCCATTCCTGTCTTGTGTTCTAGGAGAGAAGTCATGCAGAAGGACAAACACAAGAGGATGCTATAGTGGTAACGGAGCTCCTTCAGAAAGGATAGTGAAGGGAGGCCCTCTGACAGAAAGGAACATCTAGATGGATGCATGGAAATTCACTCACGTCTGAAGGTCAGACACAGGTGTCAAAGCTTTGGGTCAGTTGAAAAGATTATCAGTCAACGAGCGAGACAAGGCCAGGTAAAGATGCGGTTGGAAAGCCGGCAGAAGCCATCAGACATGGTCAGGATTGCTCGCTGGAGAACCGAATGATGGACCTGAAACAGAGAGGTGGAACCTAATCCAGAATCAGAGAGTTTGTGCCTCAGTCACAGCCAAGAACTTAAAATAACCTCTTCTAGATGGATGTTTGGGGGTCAGATCCGGTTCGTGTACAGGTAGCCCCATTTGGCACGAAGGATGGATCACTCATTAGGAAGGATGAGTAATATCTTTTAAAGGCATCCACCTGGAAGCAACACAGATTATTTCCAGCCTATTTCGCTTACAAAATAATGAGACATTCTGGCCTGTCCTCACTAGCACTAACACTACCATATAGGGAACATGCTGGTGAGTGGAGAGCCTAGGGGACCAGCAGTAATCGCTAGTAATCATGAGCATATCTCACTGATCCCCAGTGCGAGAGTTGCACTTGTGATCAACCTGAAGTCTGATCACAGATAGGGTAATAGCAATTGACAGTTGTTGCCTGGCCTGTGGCTCTGAGAATGCAGCCACTGGAGCCCTTAGGAAGGGCGGGGTCCACACGTAGACTTGCTACTAAATCTGTTCCTTGTCTGTGGGCATCCAACCCCACCCCCATCTGTAGCCCCTGGAGAAGGCAGTTTTCTGGATCATATGGTTCTGTCAACACGAATCTAATGTCCCTTTCTCTGCAGATGACCCAAATTGTTCAGAGAGTGCACGTTCTTCTTTGCTGTCATTGTTAATCTCTGCTGGCTGCAGCCATTGTGATGTATATTGCAGAGACATCTCTCCTGTTGGATCTCTAGCTCCCCAGCATCCCTTTCTACAGTTGCCTGGAGCCTCTGCTCTCACTAATGTTGCATCCTGGAGACCCTTTTACATATATTCAAAAACCAATTCTTAAGCCTTATTCACAACCTCCTTCCTTTCCTGCCATTATGGAACTCATAATCTGGCCTAAGAAGGTAGGAAAGTCAATTCTTCCATGTCCTTTGACCTCATGATCCTAAGACTCAGAATTGGGTCATCTGGCCTTAACTTTACCTTCACTGCCATCAACTCTGAAATCCCTTAGTCTCCTATAAACCATGCCTTTCATTTTTTGACTCCCTGGTCTTGAATATGCAGAAGACCTTAGCCACTTGCCCAAATGTCTTTCCAAGTACCTGCTTGAAGCCAGGCTCTGTGTTGCCTATAGGAAGTTCAAAGATGCCTTGAAATGTGCTTTCTTGAATCTCACAGAGTCCCAGGCAGAGTCGGTGGTAGAAGTTGTGAACACAAAGACATTGCAAAGTGTCTGGAGACCCAAAGGAGAACCAGACTTCACTAAACAGTGACTCATCTTTTAAACACGGGCAGAAGCAAAGACTGATTCAGGACAAGGAAGGATATGGGTTGGGCTGTAGAAAAGAGCTTCCTGAGAGTTCACGACACATTATCCAGAACTGTCAAAGGCCTTCTGGGCTCCTCCAGGTGCCATGGGAAAGGTCAGTGCTCCCCACATTTCTACCTTGGCTCTTCACGTGACACTTGTCCCTAATCCTTGTCACCTGCAAGCAGGTGAGCTCTCAAGACCACCTCTGTTACAAACAATGGAATCTAAGAGCACTCAGAAGAGGAGGTCTCTGTCTCATTTTGTACTTGAACTTCAGCTCGGCCGTCCTGAAGTGGGCGTGGCTGACGGGCACCATAAAATGCTTTGCTGGGTCTCAGTGTCCTCACCTTGGCCAGAGAGTGTGAGCAAATATTCTTCCCTGCCCAGGCTTGGGATTTCAAATGAAATCATGACCTTAGTTCTACAAAAGGTTCCTCATTTTATTTTTTATTCTTTGCTTTTTTTAATCTGTGCTCTATTTTGAAAAACAGCAAGCAAATGTTTTGTGTTCTTGTAGCCTTATGCTTCATCATGGTTGCTAACTCTGTGGGGCGTCTGCTCATGCGCCCACTCCTACTCTTTCCCTCCCATTCACTAGTTCATTCACCGGCTATACTGGCTGTGCCCAGTATAACTAAACCCAGTTCTAGGTGGCAGAGGCCCAGTACCGGAAACGTGTTTCCAGTATGGTGAGACAGGACGATCAGCTTCAAGTAAAAAAAAGTGAAGCCCTGGAGCTGGTGTCAGGCTAATGAGGACTCCATTTTGTCTTCCTGCTTCATAGGAAAGCTACACTTTGTTTTTCATTATAAAGACCTAATAGGACCTCACTAAGCATCGTCTAAGAATGGTTTCCTCCCTACAGACACAGGTCTGCTCTAAAGTTTGCTTGCATCTCATTTAGATGAATGAACCCATGGAGAATGTTCTGGTCTATCAAATGGGAAACCGAGGCAGCTAAACAGTAGTTCTTTGAACCGCTTAGGGATGAGGTCCTGTTTTTCTAGGCTATTCTCTTCCCTTTGACCTCTCCATCCTTATCCGCTCTTCCAGAGAACAGGGATGGGCAGAGCTATGGCAGAATGAATCACTCACTGATTCTGTGAATTTGGCAAAGTGGGTGGTCTGGGTTCCCTTGGCTAACAAGCATTCACGTCTGTTCTGATTTGTACATGCCTTGGTTTAATTTTGCCCCAGTGGCAGCCTGATTTTTGCTGGGGCCCAACACCAAGCTTGATCTTCTTCCACGCACGCAGCTCCTTCTGCCCCACTCGGCACATTCTGTCTCTATTCCCCCACCCCAGACTTCAGGGCTTTGCAAACAGCTGAAGTGAAAGGAATTCTAGGTGAGAGGTCTTCTCTAGAATACCAAGGATGGGTGCACAGATGTGTGAGGGTTGGGAGCCCAGGGTAAACTCAGCTGCTCCTATTACTGGGCCAAACATCTGCTTGGAGAAATCGCCAGCTAGTTAGCTGCATGCTGGGAGAAAAGAAAAACAACTTTCTAGATTCTTAGAGGTTCCTGCGGGGACGGGTAGTGGATATACTCAGCTGTCTTTACAAACTCAGACCAGATGTGGCGACAGGGACCTGGAATCCCAGCTACTACTCTGGAGGCAAAAACAGGAGGATCACAAGTCCAAGGCCTGCCTGGACTAGTGGGTGAGTTCCTTGAAATTAAAACAACAAATAAACAAACTAGATTAGCAGTGTAGCTCCACGCCAGAGTATTTCCTTCAAATCCCCCAGTGAGGAGCTGTGGCATGGTAGAACACTTACCTAATATCCACCAGTGAGGGGCTGGGATGTGGCTCAGTGGTAGAGCACTTGCATGGAATCCCCCAGTGAGGGACTTGGAGATGTCACAGTGGTAGAGCCTCTGCCTAGAACCCATCAGTGAGGGGTTCGGGCCTAGGGTGTAGAGTAGATCACTTGTCTAGCACGCTAGAGGTCCTGAGTCCCATCCTCGAAACCCATAACCCCAAATGAAAACTTTGAAAGTTGTTCAGGTATCACATTATATTCCAAACTACTTAGCCCAAGATATAGACTAATTTCTCATGCTGGAAACTGGAGTGTATCACCTGATTTTGTTGCTGTGGATATTGGCCATGAAAGCACTTGACTACTCAATGACATATACAGGGGACTTCCCATGGGCCAAGTGTGGGATTAGCACAGAGGGTCAGTAGGTAGACAAAGGTATCCTGGACAACAGGGACACCGTGGTCAAAGGTACAGACAGGAGAGAATAATTTCTAGAGATTTGAATAAGGTTATGTTCTTGTAACATAATGCATGGTCTGGAATAGAAGATGGTCTACTCTAGGGAGAGCTCAGAGTCCCGTAATAAAGTCCTTGAAAGCTACGTGTGGTGGTTTGAATGAGAAATGCCCCCCCCACGCTCCTATCTTTGGACACATAGCCCCCTGTTGGTTGTGCTCTCTGGGGAAGTTATAGAACCTTTCGAAAGCCTTGCTGGAGGAAGCACATCACTGTGAATGGACTTTGAGAATAACTAGCCTTGCTCCACATTCCTGTCTAAGGATATGAGCCTTGAAGTCAATTTTGTTTAATGATAGGAATTTTATTTCCTGACAATGCTAAGGATGGAACCCAGAGTCCTAAATGTGTAAGAACTACCACTGAGCTGTATCCCCAGCTCTTCGTTTTGCTTTGGGGAAGAAGATTCTGGCTGTAGTGTGGTAATATACTGGACAAATTGAAGACGGGCAAGATGGAAACTGTGGTATTGATCCGACGAGAGAATTGGCATTGGAAATCTGTATCACAACAGTGGTCATGGCAAAAATGGACAGGTGTGGGAATAAATAACTAAGGGTGATTTATTAGGCAATGGCTTTACGAAAGAGGAAGGAGCCCAGGGCTACCTTTAGTCATTGATGGTGAGATGAATAACTTAAAATATATAAGGTAGGAACAGGTGTCATGGGGACCTTGGAGAGGCATGAGCTGGCTGAGACTGGAAGCTCAAGGAGTGTAGATCAGAAGACTTATTTGAAGTCAAAGAGGAGAGCTTAAGCTTGCCTACAGAGAATAAAGAAGACTGAAAGTTAGAGACAATGAAATCCCAAGATTACATAGCTAATGGGGAGAAAGTTCTTGAGAAGGTAGTCTATGAAAAGTAGGGAGATGGTCTTTAGTAGAGACCAAAAAAGATGATCAAAAATCACCAAAGGGTGATATGTAAATAAACACACACACATACACACACATGTGCATGCACACATACACACATATACACAGAGAGAGAGACAGAGGGACAGAGACACAGACAGGAAGGAGAATATGTGCATGTTTAGGGAGGGCTTCAGAGAGGGAAGAAAGCAGAGGATGCTAAGATACAGGCTCGGAGAATGAATTTGTCTAGCCACAACCTTTGGGGGACAGGAGCGGTAGAATGCTGAAGCAGGAGAGAGGCGGGAGGATGTCCCTCTAATTCAGACGGGTTTTCCACTGTGATGAAAGGGGAAAGTGGGAGTTGGGAGATTAGAAGAGCACAGGAAGGCTTTAGAGTGAGTGATGCTCTCTTCTACAGAGAGAGTCAATCAGGAAACAAGAGAAGCAGTGGTGGAGTAGTGGCGAAGTTCTGCTAACCCCTTGACCCTGTGTAAAACAATGCGGGCTCCTCATTGTTCTTCAGCAAACTATGGTGAAAGGTAATGAGGAAGAAGAATGAACTTACTCAGAGATGGACTGAACACAGTGATACAGGAGAAAAGCAGCAACAAGACTCCAGGGATTATGAGTAAAAGCCAAGAGGATTTTCTAGATTTTCTAGAAAGAGAGTTGGTGTTTATATCCAGAACCCAGATATCTCAATAAAACAGAAGAGGTTTTTTCTCTTTTTATTTATTCTCTGTGTCTTTTACATCATGTGCCTTGATTGCACCCATTTTCTATGCCTTTGAATCTGCCCTCAGCCCCTGCACCTGCCCCCTCAAAAAAAACTTTAAAACAAAATTTAAGAGAAGAAAGGGGAGAGAAAAAGGGTAAAAAATAAAAATCTCATCATGGTAGCATTAGTGTGACACAGTGAGTCACGCAGCAAAGCCCTTTGTCCATGGATTATTACCTGCAGGAGTTCCTTCTAAAGAATCATGCATGGGCCAGGTTCGAGGCCTCTGGTTTCTTCACAAACTGGGAGAAGACAGCCACTGGGTTAAAGAATGGGACATTGAAGGACTTGGTATTTTTCATTGGTGGGAGGGATAGAGTCATGCTGGGGATGACTGGTGCCTAGCTGTAGGTATAAAAGCTGAGGCACCAGTCACTGAGATAGACAGCTGAGTGAGTCATCTATGAAACATCAGTGATGGGTGATGGACATTCTATGTTGGCTTGAAGACACCTGCATTGATGACCATGGTGTGTGTGTGTGTGTGTGTGTGTGTGTGTGTGTGTGAAGGTGGTGGAGATGTCGGCTCAGTTTTAATAGACTCTGGTGAATGAGAAAGTGCCTGGGGTAGTTGTACATGCTGGAGATCAAAAAAGGATGAGAATAGCCCAGCCAAGTGGTGTTCATCTCATTGCTCAGGGATCCAAGCAGGCTTCCAAAAGGCTATGGAGCTAAGGATCATGCTCATCATGCAAATGCCATCCTAGTTCAAAGCTTGTTTCTGAAGCCTGTTTTCAAGAAAAGCAGAATGAGGGCATGACACAGATGAGATCATTTAAGTGGGTTTGTTTAGCATGGGGCAGAACTTCTATAGTGCCATTTGGAGGACCCAGGAACACAGTAAAGCATTCTTTGAAAGCAGGCACAGAATAGAAGAAGGGGAGAACCAGGAGACTAGGTGACTGAAGGCCAAGGGAAGAAGCAGAGATAAGGGGTCTGGTGAGCTCAGCTTGGTCTCCCAAGGTACAAAGGCAACAGTTTATCCATCTATACCTTATCCATGTATTATGGATGGTAAGATGGGTGTGTAGGTAGATGGATGGATTGATGGATGGTTGGATGGATGTATAGATGGATGAGAAGATGAAAGAATAGGTATAATTATGTGTAAATAGGTAGGTGGGTAGATAGGTGGATGGATGTGAAAATAAATGGATAGATGTGTATTTGGTAGGTGCATGGGCAGGTAGATGGATAGATGGGTAGATAGATGCTGTGTGGACAGGGGAATGGATGGATGGATGGATGCATGGATGGATGGATGGATGGATTAAGAAGTTTATCCCTATTTAATATAAATATTAAATTTAATCCCTAATTTAATATAAATCCATAATATCCAAGGTCCCGAGCTGGCACAGGCCTGAAAGACCGCACTGCCATTTTAAGCTTCCAAGATTTCCCTGCTGGATTCAAACTGTCAGTCCAGAAAGATCCAGAGTGAGAACCAGTCAGGAGGCTGTGGGGTTCCTCAGACTATTGGATCCTCAATAAGAGTTGGAGTCACTTCCTAAATCAGACTCCATCAAATCTAGCACCATCAACTCATAGCTGCATGTCCCTAGGGACTCACCTGGGGCAGCCAGTGATCCACACCCGTGGTCTGGTTACAGGAATTCAAATTTCCATTCTCTTGTCTCGATGAGATGTGTGCTATACTCTTCTTGGGCCAAGGCTCTTCCTAAAGACCAGTTCCACATCATATATGAGTAGATGATATTTTTCTTCAATTAATATTGAACAGAGTCATTGTAAAATCTTTCTTGAGTTTATAAAATTGACATAAGAAACTTACTTAAAAGGAATTTCTTTAAAGAAGAGCATTTTGTGTACATATATTAACATGTATAAATTACAGAGAGAGAGAAAAGGGAGGGAGGGATGGAGAGAGAGAGGAAGGGAAGGACAGAGAGGGAAAGAGAAAGAGGGAGAGAGAGAAGGGGGAGTAGTGAGGAATGATAACCATCTAATTTCCAAAAGATTTCAGTGGCTGGACTTCAGTTCCTGACTATTCAAATTATGAATGCTAGCTGGATGGCAATTTTGTGTTTATTAGGGTGAAACATTTCAGTCCTCAGGAAAGACAAAAAGATAGTTTTTGCTCTCTCTATTCCATGTGGTTCTACCTGTTCAGATGTTTTGAAAGAATGTTTAAGATACCATAGTTTTGTAAAACATGCACACTTGTCAAAGATATAAAACTTATGTTTATTGAATGTTTAGGAACCCATTCCTGGTCCCTGAACCAGCATCTAAGACGCAGTGGTGCTAGCAATGTGATGGGTACATAGAATTGAACTCATCTGACAAGTGATCAAACAAGAACATAGCACAAGAAAACCCTGGAAATGTTCTTGGGAGAATGATTCCATAAAGGCCAATAGGTAGGCAGGATAACCTATCTGATGGTTATGCCTGAGAGAACAAGGCCTTTCTACTCTCCCTCCAAATTCCCCTCAAAAGGCCCTTCTCAGAGAGAGGATGGGTCTTGTTTATTTCTAAGGCTAGGATTTCCTATCAATTTCCCAATACCCATCTGCATCTTCCCCTCTTTATCCAGTTCATAACTACATACAAAGGACACTAATGATGGATGGATGGATGGATGGATGGATGGATGGATGGATGGATGGATGGTTGGATGAGTGGATGGATGGATGGATGAGTGGATGGATGAAGGGTAAACAAAGTGATGCATAAATGGATGAGTGAAAGTTTATGTGGGTATATGTGTATCCGGATAGGCAGATGAAGGGTGAGTGAATGGATGAACAGGTGGCAAGA
This sequence comes from Chionomys nivalis, assembly GCF_950005125.1. Classification (NCBI taxonomy): domain Eukaryota; kingdom Metazoa; phylum Chordata; class Mammalia; order Rodentia; family Cricetidae; genus Chionomys; species Chionomys nivalis. The sequence continues at coordinate 87,774,945 of NC_080087.1, forward strand.
TGGATAAGAGGATGGATAAGTATATGGATAGGTGGATGGATGGGTAGATGGAGACATGTGGTTGGATAAGTGGATGGATTTATGCATCTGTGCATTCATGGAGAAGTGGGAGGACAAGTGGATTGATGGGTAGGTGAAGGGTGGGCCAATAGGTGGATGGGTAGACGAGCAGGTGGGTGGACAGATGAACAGGTGAATGGATTGATGGGTGGCTAGGTGGGTGAGTAGATGGGTAGGTAGATGGGTGGATAGATGGAGGATGGGTATGGATTACTAGATGGACGGACAGGTAGCTAGATGGTGGTTGAAAGCCATCTTTGATATTCTCCCACCTTTAGCTCAGAGAACACACTAGAAGAGCCCAGAGAGACTGTGTTCCCATAGGAAGCTACCATCAGTTCCGTTGGACATGAATTAAAGTGATACCAACTTCTCAGCCTAGAAAGGTTCAAGGTGAGAAGGAAACAGGTCATTACACAGATTCTGCCCAACTTCAAAGAGCAGAGATCTATTTCCCTCTTCAGGTTATGCTGAAGCCCACTTCCGGAAGCCCCCTCCCTGCCACCACCCTCCATGTTTCCTCCTTTCTGAAACAGCATACCTAACATGAGACACACGGAAGGTGTGTCTGCTCAGCTGCATGAGGCTGAAGTTCCAGAGTCCACAACTGTCCTTGGTGGTCCCAGGTCTCATCACAATGACATTCAAACAAAGGCTCGCACTCTTTTTCATGTGACCCCCCACAGTGTGCAAAGACTCAAGTTAGAAGCTATGCTGGTGCCCAGACCCAGGATTCGTCCTGTCAAGGCTGCCCCCTTCCCACCACCCTACATCCCCCATCCTGTCTCTCCCCTACATCCCTCACCCAGAAAATCAAGACCTTTTGCATCGGACCCTGTTAGAATATGTGGTGCTTGCCTCCCCTCCTTCTCTTCCTTGACACCTCCTCCACCTCATCTCAGCCAGCACTTGTGCAAATGACACTTGGAAATTCCACCTTCCCTGGCATGTCGGGATGAGGAAATGACTGGAAACCTGACAGTCTATCACTACCAGGGAGTGACAATTTAAAAAAAAAAAAAATCCAGTTATGAGTGTAAGTTTAAAAATGTAACTAAAAGCCTTCATCAAAGTTTAAAGAGCTTCTTGCGCTTTTAGCATTTGCTTATTTTGATTTATTGACAATGACACACCTAGGAGCAGCAGTCTCTGTGAAGCGGTGAAGTAATGGACTTTGGTGGGAGAGAGGGAAGGGGGGGTGGAAAGGAGAACGGGGGGAATATGGAGACGGTACAGCTTGCAGAAGAGAGGCCTCTGATTACAGCCCACTAATTTGTTATGCACTCTGGTAAATCAGCAGTGAATCACATGACAAATAAGGAGAAAAAATTAACAGCTGTCATGTTGTGATGTGTTAATTTCCTGACAGTCTCTGCGCTGAAGCCAATTACTGATTTAAGGGCAGAGAGAGAGAGCCCTGTTCAAGCTTCTAATTAGGCTTCTTCAAGACTAAAAGGATAAAAGCAAAAATAAGAGAAAGAGAATGAGGCAGGTAGCTGGGCTCCGTGAAGCTCACATGCTTTTAAAGCCACAGTTAAATAGCTTTAAGCTTAAGTGTGTTTAAGATAAGAATTTAGAAACATTTATTCGCTTTTATCCCTGACCCGATGGTTTAGGCTTTTGTGGAGTAATTGGAAGTTGAGCGGGCCCAGGGCTCTTGCTGCCCTCTTTCCAAGTGGTCCAGCCTCTCCGATGTAATCTGCTAATAATACCTTTGTTTAGTCGTGTCAACAAGCATTCATCACGGAGGTAGACAAAGGGCGGCAGGCATCCCATCCGCCTCCTCTGTGGGGATCTGGAGCCAGCACATGGCCAGCATCTGAGCCTCCACTGCACTGTGTGGCCCTGTGCGTCACCGAACTCAAAGAAGAGATCTGGGGTGGAGGAACACGATGGGGGGCTGAGAGGGCAGCTATGGGGGCAGGCTTTCCGCGGACCCAAGGGGAAGACTGATTTGGAGTTGATGACCTTGACTTTTGTCAGCCTTGTGTCTTACCTGATTCTACTTAACTTACATGCCCTCCTCATGGGCCCCAGGGTGGCAGAATAAGAGACGCTTTTCCTAGGGACTTGGATGACTGTCGTGGCAAGAATTAGAGGGAGTTGTCGGTTGGGAGGCTAACCCGGGACATTCTGGATGCACTGGGGCTTCCTCAGAGTTACAAGCCGAAGACACTCCTCTGTGAGCCATGAGAAAAACAAGATTCAAGAGATCACATGACTCGACTCTGGCAGGACAGATGATTGGTTTTTAAGTTTTCCTCCCATTAAGACCAGTTCTCTTCCCCCATCCCTCTCCCCCTTCACCACAGCCCATGGATTGCTGCAATCCTTTGTAAGGCTCTTTGTGTTGCTCAAACTGGGGACTTGGAAGCCAGGAACCCCATGAATGGATGCCATGGTTCTTTGGGATAATTCTTCAGTGGGTCCCCTGGAAGGGTTTCCTCTCCACAGAGCCAGGAGTCGCTCAATGCCCACGACTCTTTCCTAGAGGCTGTGGAATAGCCACTGACATTCACTGCTTGTCTACAGTAAAAATAAGGTGTGTGTGTGGGGGGGGGATAAAGGAAGGGAAAAAAGAATGACTAACAGGGACCACTGAAGGATGCAATGGAGAGAGAGAGAGAGAGAGAGAGAGAGAGAGAGAGAGAGAGAGAGAGAGAGAGAGAGAGAGAGAGAAAAGGAAGGGGAGGGAGAGGAAGCAGAGAGGAATATAAAACAAGATACACACAGGAAGGCTATTCCGTAGGTGATTACACAGACACGACCTCAGCTAGTGACTATGGCATTTAGAACCATGGCCTTAACCTCTTGGCCCTACTTTCTTAATGTGCAAGATTTTCAGATGGGATCTTCCTGTGTTGTGAACTAAAACTACCAAGGTGCACAGCCAGGTTCACGGATTCCACTGAGAAGGGAAATCTGGGTCTTTCTCTGTTAATCTCCTGAGTGTCACTGTGCTTGGCGTGGGCTGAACTAGGCTAGGGAACCAACTGAGTGGAGGAGATCTTGGACCTGAGTTCTGGGTTCATCCTGAGCTGGGGGAAAGGCACTCTCAGATACGGAAGAAAGAGCAGAGGGCATTTCCCAAGAAAATCAGAAGATGGTCCCTGAAGGAGTCTTAAACCATCATCACGAGCATAGGAGATGGGTAGATACAAAGGGCCGCTCAGCAGAGAGCTTCCAGTCAATTCTGATGCACTCAAACATCCATGAGATTTTCAATGTCTGCATATACTTGCTTTTATCAAAAGGCTATAGGCAGGGGAAGGGGAAAGAGTGAAGGGTGGAAGCAGAAACCAGGGAGCAAAGTTTCTCGGAAGCTCCCTCCTTTCTAGCTCTGCTTGAAAGACTGGAATTCAGATATACAGCAGGTCCTCATTTGCTGTGGGCTTTTCTATCAACAGAGGCTATCACTGGGAAGGAAACAGATTCCTAACCTGGGGACCCCCAGCACAGCCTCTGGTGATATAGTCCAACTTAGGGACCCACGTAGTCCCTGCTGAGGTCACATCGACCCTCTGCCCCAGAGGACTGCTGCCTTCTGCTGCTCCGGTGTCTGGGTCTAGGGTCAATGCATCCTTACTACAATTAAAGAGGCACTCGTGTGTTGACCAGTGAGGGGAAATGGGTCCCCAGGGCCTCAGCCTCCTCCCTGATGGCTTCTTCCTTTCAGGCAGGTGGACTGATTAAAAGGCTCCGATGGCTTATTTCATTAGGCGTCACTATAGGTATTGCCCTGGACCAGAATCCTTCGTCATTGATTTTGTTGGTGGCTGCAACCCTAAAGTTGACGGGGTGGCTAAAAGGTAATTCACTTGCCCAGCTTGGCTCAATCACAACCCATTATCATTTGGCTTGAAAGACTTCAGCACAGCGAGCTGGGGAGAGTCTAAGCTTTTGGAGGAAGGTACCAGGATGAATAACACACGTGCACTTACCTGGTTAAGTGCTGACTTAGGATGTATTGATTCAGATAGCACCTCCAACAGCACCAAGATAGTCTATGCCCTAGGAGAGCACTGTGCTATCTGTTGTCCTTGGGGAGAAAAGGCCACTTCCGGGGTCTGTGGCTTCTCCCTTGTCAATCTGTCTGAGCATAGTGCAGCTTTTATCCTCTTGGGTATATGGCACCAGTCCATGAGGACTTACTGTGTAATGGAAGAGCAGGGCTCTCCCCCACCGCACCCCTGTATATGTGTCTGTCTTTGTCTCATGGGAGTGTGTGTGTGTTTTCAGGTGTACACATGTGCGTGCATCTCTGTACGGATGTGTGTTGTATACCTGTGTGAACATCTATGTAGACAGCAGAGGACCACCTCAGGTGTTATCTTCTTGAAAGCTAAACCTCCTTTGAGTCAGGGTCTCCCATTGGCCCATAACTCACCCATTGGGCTAGTCTATTGGGCAGCAAGTCCTAGAAATTCTCCTGTTTCTGCCTTCCATACGCTAGGCTTACAAGTCTGTACAACTTGTAATGGTTGAAATTTTTACTTGGACTCTGAGGCTCAGGCTCAGATGTTGAGAGAATTAGTGAGTACTTCATTGAGTCAGTCCCTCAGTCCCAGGGTCTGCTCTCTCCATTCATAACTTTTCTCATTCATATGACCAGCATCCAGTGTGTATCTTGGTGAGGGGTACTATCACAGCGGTCTGGATAGCCGTTTTAAGATCTCCATAACGTATAGAAACTCCATTCTTGTTTGTTTTCCTCTTTCCTTCTAATTTTGAGATGCATAGTAGCTCAGGGTGACCTTGAACTCTCAACCCCATCTCTGCCTTCAATGTGCAGGGATACAGATGTGCATTCCTCTGGCTTCCTCTCTTCCATCCAAAGAATGTCAAGGTATTTTCCCATTATATTCTCCCTCCATAGATACTTGTAGACATATTTCTAGCCATAAAGTTAGGCAGCTGTGCTGTTTAAGAGGCGTCATTTTCTGATGTGTACGCGGCCTTATCAGCTCCCATCCTCCCTGCACCATGGACTGTTATCAGCCCCTCTGGGAAGTGTGCATGTTGGGGAAGCCAGCCTCCATGAGAGGAGCTCATGGAGAACAAAGCTTTCAGATGATGGAGTGGCTGATGTTGAAAGACACAGCAAGATAGCAGGTCTCCTGAGAATGTTCTCTGTAAGATTGAACAGGAGGAGCAGGTCAAGACAGGGACCCATAGCTAAAGGTGTCAGGAGATGTGCGCTGCAAATGTAAGAGAAGATACCCTGGTGTAAAGACAGAGCAGCCTTTCCATAGACGCACGACCCCGGAAAGAACTCTGCCATCTACAGAGGAGGAAGCTGGACCTATGGACAGACAGTCCTTGGATTTGCAAGCTGATGTCTCTAGCCCTTCTTTGAAAGCAAAGTTATTTTGGGAGACTTGAGGGAAGCTGCAAGGACTTGAATGTCTGAGGGGAAGCAAAGGCTGCAGGAGGATAACTCCCAAGTCCTCGAGGACTCGGAAAAATCTAGGACTTGGCTTAGCTCTGGAAGAGTTTCACTCTCAAATTCTACCCATAGGCATAGCAAATTTTGTCTGGAGACTGTCTCAGACACAGGAAATAGTTGTGGAAGAAGTAGGCATTGGAGACACTGCATTTTGTGTGACTTAGTTCTGTTTATGCTGGGTACAGAGATGAAGGTAGAGAGCCAAGGGCCCTGGCGTCAAAAAGCCATCTCTTTAGCTGCTTCCAAGGTTTAGTGTGATGTTTAAGCGCTGTTAGGTTACAGAGTAAGCTCAGGGTCAGCCTGGAAATTCAGTAAAATTTGTCTCAAATTTAAAAAAAAAGTTTGAGGATGTGACTCAGTGGTAGAGCCTCTGCCTAGAATCCCCTGTGAGGGACTGGGGTGGGACACCTTGGTAGAGCCCCTGCCTAGAATTCCCAGTGAGGGGCTGGGGGCATGGTTCAGTAGTGGAGGGCTTGTTCAGCGTGTATAAGGGCCCATGTTTGATTTTCAGTACAACAGCAACAAAAGGAAATCAATTCTAACTTGTAATGTGGGAAGGTTTCCCATGAGGGACCTGCTAGGGCCTATAGTTGAGTATCAGTAAGCTCCAAGCCCCCAGAGTGATAATCAAAACCTTGTTTATGTTGGGAAATGTGTGTTCTCTCATGAAGGATGGCACAATTGCATCAATTTCACAAAGGAGAATGTGACCCTAAAATTTTAAAGTCTATTCTCTCCCATGTTCTTAATCAGACTCTATAGTTAGATGGGTCCAGGGCCAACCCATGCTTTGGAAACCACCAAATCCAAGTTCTTTATCCATCAATAATTGCAATTTAGTTTTTTTTTTTTTTTTTTTGATAGAAGTAACAAAACCAGGACTGGTGCGGGCTGGTAAATTCTGGGTTCATAGGAGTCCGAAGCAGAAGAATTGCAAGTTTGAGGCCTGACTGGATTTCAGAGTATCTTAGAGACCAGCCTGACCAGACTGTCTCAAAATTAAAAGTAAAAAGAGGGCTAGGGATGCAGCCCAGTGGCAAAGCGTACATGAGGCCTGGAGTTCATACCTAATACTGCAAAAATGAAAGAAATCTGCAAAACTCCTGTGAGACCCGGAGTCCAGTGCCTACTACTACAGAAAAGAAAATCTGCACACTCTTAGGTTGCAGATGGATGGTTAGAATTAGCTGAAGCCTGGCACACGTGGTAATATTTAAAGCACGGAATGCAGACCACAGTACCAAAGTGCCTTAGCTCAGGTTTGTTTCTCATCTGTGAAATGGGTATAATAGTCCTCACTGCTGCTCTATGGGGCTGTCAGGAGGATGGCAACGCACATATCAATTGACGAGGAGCTGTGACGGGTAAGCCGGCGAAGTAGCCTTTTTCCATAGTCACTGGGTTCTTTCTTTCCCAACTACATCTCAAGCATGGGTTGGGCCAGCCCATGCCAGGCACCTGATTGAAGGCCTGTAACCTCAACCACCAGCTAGCTCTTCCCAGCATCCCTGTCTCGAGACCTTGACCTTTCATAAAAGCTCAAGGGTAGCAGGGGGAGGGGAGATTGTCTTTTAACTTAATAGGGAAAATAATTCGTGGGCTTATAATGAAATTGGACAAGCAGAACATAGCAAGTAAATACAATACAAACTATGTTGCAAGCCTCTAAGGTAACAGAAAATAACTAGTTTTAGTTGCCTTTTTAAAAAAATCTATTATGAAGAATGTCAAGCATTTGACAACAGAGTATTTAATAAAAAATACTATAATTTGTGTTTAAGTGATAGCAATAGATATTACATTTATTTTATTTCTATCCAAGGAGACAGGTTTGGGATTTCTTAAAGGAATTAGGAAACACAAAGTGAGAGGTTTAATGGGCCTGAGATGAGTGGGCTGTGGGCTGGGGCTTCCACATGGGGACAAAGTCAGCTGGAATGGGGGGGGTATGCCCAGCCCACGTCAGCTCTGTGAGAACTTACAAAGAGATACGGAGGAACATTGCAGGGAAAATACCAAAGGTCTGGCTAGTGGGGGGAGGGGCATGGTGGGTACCTTCACATATGGTCATTTCGATCCTTAGAAGGGGTCACTCCCACTGTGTCCCGTGACACGTTCAGAGAAGAGAGATCAAGACAGTGAAAGGCAGAAACAATGTGAGCGCCCGTCAGAGGGGAAGTAGGAAACATCACGTAGTATTTCTCTCCTAGAAGACCACCTTGCCAAGTTGGGCTGTGGAGAGACCTCCAACATGCCGAAAGGATGGAAAAATGCAAAGGACATTTGCATAGACTTAAACTCGTGTGTGCAGTCATAGAAAGCAGATGTCAGTGTTAGCGTGGATCCGGAAGATCAACAAAGACAGTAGCCAGTACAAGGGGACCAAGAAGGGGTGTGAGCGGAACTGGAAAGAGACCGTGGTGGAGAGCTTCCCTAGAGCTCTCTGGGGTCAATTTGGATTGGCGAGGAGGGGGCAGCGGAAACAGGCTGAAGTCAGCCAGCTCCTTCAATAGCTCAGAATCCTTGACTTTTAAATCTGTCTGTGGCAAGTGTTATTTACTTATTTATTTTTAAATGAACATTCAAGACTTAGATATTTGGCTTTTCTCTGTAGACTCTCTCTCTCTCTCTCTCTCTCTCTCTCTCTCTCTGTGTGTGTGTGTGTGTGTGTGTGTGTGTATGTGCCCATGTGTGTATGTTCCTCCAAATAATAAAATTGAGGAGTGCCTCAGATACCTCTGTAACTGGAGGACTCCCTGGGACTAGAGGGAGTGTCTGGGCATAGAGTTGGCCACACACAAGGCCAGTCTTTAATTACATAATGGAGACTTGAAGGTTGAGTTCAGATGTTTTGGGGATGCAGGGCTCTGCTGTTCTTACCTATGGGCATCAGTGGAGATCTGAGCAAATGTGGGCCAGCAGAGGGTTTTCCAAAGCCCTTGAATGTGACGGCCAGAGAGGGCTTGGGCAGAAGAAGAAAGTGCACTGCGTGATGGGAGTAGTGTGGATGCTGCAGGGAGACAGGGCAGTAAGACCGGCTGGGGAAGGGAGAGGTGCACAGTCACCTTACTGAGCATGACTCGTGAGACACTGGAGTGTGGGTGCTGGCCTGAGGAAGGCTGGTGCCCCCTCAACAGGATCCCACATTTGCCTAAAGCCCAACACTATCACAGCAAAATGTCGTCCCAGAACCCAGGCTTCAAATTTTCAAGAAAAGCTAAAACCTCCCATTTCAATGAGGCCTCTCTCTCTCTTGCTCTCTCTCTCTCTCTCTCTCTGTGTGTGTGTGTGTGTGTCTGTCTGTCTCTCTATCTCTTTAATAAACTGATTCAAATGATTTGCACAACTATTGAAAATAACACACAGATCTGAGGTGGTGCTGAGCTTCAAATCATGTGTCAAGTAGACTCGGGCTCAGAGATCAACTCAGGGTACAACAGGAAGAGAACCCAAGGAAACCCCTACGCAACTCCATCTGGGTCTCATGGCCACAAGTCTACTCCCAAGTCACCTGATTCCAGGCAAGTCCTTTAAACTGTCTGAGCCTCAGTTTCCTTTTGAGTCAAATGAAAATCCTTGGCCTCATACCCTGGACCACGGGGAAGGTTAAGCAATACTGCCTAACCGGAACAAAGCATGCAGCAAGATACAGGGTGCTGCACACACTCAGAGAGTGCACAGGAAGGTTCTATCAACACAGGGTCAACAGAAAATCCACCCAGCAACTCATGCCTTCATTCTCAACACCCTACTGTTCCCAAGAACTCCTCTTGTGTGGCCCAAGACAGACGATGCTAGCATTGGGACTCCATTGAAAATGATGTCTGTGTGACCCCAGGATGTGAGCATAGGTGAGAAGCTAACTTCTGTATGGCCCTGTGCCCATCTGTCACCAGGAAGGAACACTGAGAAAGGAGTCACCTCTTTGCCTCAGTTCTCACTGGGACTGTTTGGCTTGCAGTTGTTTGCAACTGGCTGAGACCACATTGGAGAAAGAAACAGAGAGATTGGCCTACTCTAAAGGAGACTCTGGTGACAAGAGGCCTGTGAATTAAACTGTTGCCACTTAAGAATTAGCAGGGAACATAGTGTCTGATTTGGAGTGTCCGAGGTATAACTCAGACCCTATTAGCTGCGTCTAGCAGAGTGGAGCCTGAAAGGCAGAAAAATCTTACAAGTTGAGATTTAATCTAAAATCTTGGAACCAAGAACAATGGCCCTTATAGGGATATCAGCCATGTGCAGCAGGTTCTGACTACATGTATGTAAAGGTCTCTTCTAATTCAATCTTCTAGAACATTCCAGCATCCAAAACTACAGTCACCTCTGTAATCCCTGTGTATCACGGGCTGAGGGCTCTTCTGTCACCCCAGCAAGCAGCAGGACCTTCCATGTGTCTGTCCACTATGCTTAGGTCAAGAAAGGATCAAACAAACACACAGGCAGACCACCCCCCTGGCCCTCACCCACCCTCCCCAGGCTCTGCTCAGGTAGCCCGTGGCACAGCCTGAACAATTCATAATCTTGGCACCTGGATGGTAGGTTCCGCCTAGTCTCCAGTCCCATAAATTAATCCCCTAATACATAATTAACTAGAAGTTGAAAGGTGAAGTTGAACTTGACCAATTTACTCTTCTGAAGCTGGTTCAGTTCGGATCATGTGATTTTAATTCTTTCCGTGTGACCAGGTGACGGGGAAGGAGGAAGGGGGAGAGGAAAATGCACAGATTAATTTCATTCCTTAACCTCCCTAATGCGCCTGCTTGCTTGCATCGTGTTGCAGACAGCAGATCATCACATGATTTATGGGACTGACCGCTGCCTGCATCTCTCAGGCTAATGACACACACACTGGAGTCATTGATTTGTATGAGTAGCCCCCACTCTTCATTTATCACAATTTAATGTAAGAGTTTGCAATGCAGAAAAAAATCCACATGGGAAACAGGGACCTATAGGCCTAGCCGCTAACCAGTTATGAATCATTTGCTGCCTTTAATATATAGACTGTTCTATTCTAGAAAATGCCCCCTAAGGTCATAGTCTTCTCCTGAACATCCCGACAATTAAAGTCCCCAAGAAGCTGTTTTAAGATGCATGACCCACCGGCACCTTTGTTAGCTCACACTCTCTTGTAATGCATGCTATTGATTTGCGTCTGAACTCTCCGGAACCCTTCATAAGCCATAACCCAGGAAAGTTTCAGAGACTGGGGCTGGCTAAGTAGCTCCTGGGATGGACAGGTCAGCCAGGCCACTTGTGGGGATAGGACATGACCCCTTCTCCACACAAGCACTGTGGACAAGCCAGAAGTTACCTGTAGCCCTGAGGATCAGAGCTACCCACACACTCTCAGACCAAGAATAATTCAACACAGGACCTTTTCTATCTGATTTTAAAAGGTGCCAACAACGAATAATTTGTAAGATCTGGAAAAGAAAGTAAAGATGCGTTGAACAGTAACACTGAGTGCATCTTGGACTTCTCCTGGAGTGACACCCTCAGGTCATGGGCAGCCTGGTCCATCTCCCAGGAGGGACACATTTATTACATATTATAGGAAAGAAGCATTCCATTTTGGCCACACAGGACTTAGTCCTTATGTAGCTATAACAAACATCAGAGACTACGAAGTCCATGATCAGATAGGTGTGTCAGTGACACCCTTCTTGCTAGTGGGGACCTTCTGAAAAATATTTAGGGTCCCAGGGCAATACAAGGTGAAAGGAACAACCACAGACAGTCATGCCGGCTTTTATATGAGTCCATGAATGGGCAATTCCATTCTTGAGGGTGGCATATACTCATGACCTCAGAACCTCAGCCCTTCAAAGGGCCCAACTTGTCCCACCTGAACCAAGCTACTTACCTCACAGTGGGGACTGTACTGTAGTGTGAAGCTTTGTATCTGACCCAGAGCACACTTTTACATAGTCAAGTGGAACACAATCTTTGAAAAGATAAAATATAAACCTTCAAAGAAGCTTACATACACAGGAATGTTGAGCATGTCTCAGGGCGGCTTGATGATGGAGGAGTGGCCTTGGGCCTGGGGCGTTTCAGCAGGAGAAAGTTTGGCATTACAGTTCTTATGAAGCAGCTCACAGACCTGTTGAACAAAGAGGGCACTTTGGAGCCTGAGGAATCAGGACCCAGGATCCCAGAGAAAGCGAGGTTCAGTTCTAGCTGCAAAACAACAGGTCTAAACAACAGGGGATATCTTATTGTGGATGGGAGAAATCTCAGGAGGCCTCAACAGAAGTAGTCTTCTCCAGGGAAGAGCACACCAATGATTAGCCCAGAGACCCTACATATCAGTAGCATTACACAGAAAGAGTGGCTTATAGTTATATGTTTAGGTGTGTGTGCGTGTGTGTGTGTGTGTGTGTAGCAACAATTACTGATAAAAGAGGCCATGAATTTGAAAGAGAGAAAAGAGGAATATATGAGAGGGCTTGGAAGGAGGAAAAGGAAGGTAGATATGGTATAATTACGTTAATCTCAGAGAAGTAAGCCAGTAGGTTGAGAGTGGCCCTGCCTCCTGATTGTTTTACAGAAAAGTATAAAATCCTTTCTTTGACATGGGAAGAATGCCCATGGAAATCAACTAAAAGGGGGAAGAGTGATATTGGCTCATGGTTTCCCAGTGCCCATAAAGACCATGGTCACAGGGCTCTGTGTTGATAGACTTTGCACTGGGGCAAAGAGTTGTGTTGATGGAACAAGATGCCCACCCCACTGTAGCAGGAAGCGGAGAGATGGGGAGAATGGGTCTGGAGATAAGTCCCACGCTTCCAAGGCACCCCCACCATGACCTTCTACCAGCCAGGCCCCATCACCTACCTGAAATGATTCATCAGGGGATTGACCCACCTATGACATCAGAACTATCATGAACCATTTGCTTCCCAAAGCCAGCATGTGCAACATTGGAGTCTTTGGGGGACACTTCAGCTGCAAACCATAAAATAATCTTTGTGTATAAGTGACTGTGACAGAAAGAACACAGCTGAGCCCAAACTATCTGCCAGTATTGGGGCTCTAGTCATTGACTGGTTCCACCTGGCTAATGAGCACACATGAACCACATAGCCTGCCAAAACCTGCACTTCCCTAGGGCGAGAGCATTGCCAGAGCCAGGAGGAATATACATGCTGCAGATCAAGGAAATCTCTGGAAGGGGCAATGGAACCCTGACCAGCAATGAGGGTTTCCATGCACCCATTACAACTTAGACATCAGTTTCAGTATCCAGTTTAAGAATCTCAAATTGCAAATCCTGGATGTGGGGTAAGGGGAAAAGTGCTTTCTGCTCACCACATATATATATGTGTGTGTGTGTGTGTGTGTGTGTGTGTGTGTGTGTGTGTGTAATGGGTACAGAATTTCTTATGATAGGGTCATAAACTCTGGAGACCTATCACACGACAGGGTACCTGTTATTTATGTATTCTGTACTGGAAATCTGTTGAGCGGAGCTTTTTATGCTTCTTGTGGAAGGGGTGAGGGAGAGGAGAGAGGAGACAGAGAGGGAGAGACAAGGAAGGAGATAGGGGAAGGAAAGAGGGGGCGAAGGGGAGCCAGAGAAGAGACAGAGAAGTAGAGGTAGACAGGAGACAGAAGGGAGTGGGGAGAGGGGAGAATGGAACGATTCCATGTTGTGGTTTGATCTGGAACATCCTCAAAAACTCACAGGTTAGAGGCCAAAATAAACTTTTTCCCATCTAAAGCAATCACCTCAGGTACCCGGTCACAGAAGTGGCCTCTCAGGGCTCTTTACAAGGAGCAACACAATGCATGGCCTCAGAGGCTCTCTGGAACTTGAAAACGAGGCTCTATACTCCCTACAATGTTGTGGCTTTCATGCCTTCAAAACCAGTACCACTGGAAAGGCACAGTCTGCTGCTAGCTGCAGGTGACCTGGCCCGCTGCTGCAGCTGCCTCTGAGGAAACACTCCTCAAGGAGGTTGTTTATGAGCAAGGTACTCCTGAAGGTGTATTTTCAGCTCAGGCTCTCTCCTTTCAAATGAAATTTGCATTTTCAAAAGTTGGAGACTTCAGTGGGTGTAATCCTGCCCAGAGGCCACCTTTCCTTATCATCCCAATGTAGAGCACATTTTTGCTTTTTATTTCTTTAACGTGTGTGTGTGTGTGTGTGTGTGTGTGTGCATGTACCATTTATATTCAGTGCTCAGAGAGGCCAGAATAGGGCGTTGGATGCCCTAGAACGGAGTTGCAAACGGGGGTGAATTGCCAAGTGTGTGCTGGGAATCAAACCAAAGTCCTCTATAAGGGCAGCCAGTGATCTTTTTTTTTTCAAGAAAAGCAAATAATTTTAATAATGTATAATAAAGTTTTTTTATTTTATACATTGCAATAAAAATTAAGCTTACAATATTATGGAATCTCTGAGGAAGTGAGTATATGTTTATTAATTCTACCATGTTTATCAATAAATACTGTTTTCTTCATTCAAACGTGTTTTTTCCTTTTGTGATATAGTAGATATTTGTAATAAAGGCACTGACATTTGTAAAAGTGTAACCGAATCAAAGACTGATATGACCAAGCTGCTTAGAGTCACTTCCCTCTATCTTTTCTTAGACACCTGCTATGCTGTTATAGCCCTTTTGAACTGATTGCTGAAGAAAATAACAAGCTTAAAAATACGAAATTCAGGCTATGTCATATCAAAAACAGTGACCAAGCTCTCAAAGCAGCTGAAAAGGAGGTAGAGATGCTCTCCAGAAAACAAAGGAAACACGGATAGAGAGGGGCACTGAGAGATATAGCCATTTTTAATTTAGGCATAATCATTGAGCCATCATTTCAGGTCATAGGTTTTCCTAAATGGTGCTAATTCCTTTAACAATTTTAACTGGCTTCTACACATCCAACACTGTCTTCATCTTCCAACCTGCTCAGGAGCAAGGAACAGGGACAAAGGAGAGCCAGGTTAGAACCTAGTTAGAGAAATCTACAAGAGAAGGGAATGAGAGCCAGACCCAAGACACGGGACAGAGACACAAGATTTAGATGACATCAGGTTTCCACAGGAGGCAGTGTATCCCTTACACTCTTCACTTAGTCCTGGGGGGGGGAGTCTCTGTTAAATGAGAGTGCGCTCAGTCTGAGCCAGGCAGCGAGAGGTGTCTGCCTCCTCCTCACAGATACTGCTTTATCCTTACATGACTTTGCTGTTGCAGCTTTCTGGGGAATGATGGACCTTCCATTTGATGGTAGTTGTTTTCTCGTTTAAGATGCACTTGTGCATATGAGAAAGAGAACGCAGTGGATGGGATGAAATGCCAGTGAGTGGTGAGTGAGATCCAGAGATGAGGCGAGCATGGTGAGGGAGACTGGGGTGACAAGAAGACCAGAGCCATAGTGCCACCCAGCAGTCAGGTGACCTTTACCCAACTCAGGTCGTGTTTTACAAATCTCATCACAACCTACTCCAAAGCAGGGGCTACTGGGCAAAATGATGGCAAGGACAACAGGTTAGCATCCTGACAGCAGGGAAATAACCAGATGCTCCAGGATGTGGCCAGCTCCCTAGCTTTCTCAGGTCCCCCCCAAAGATGATCGATGCTCCGCAAATCAGCAGAAAACAGTTGCAAGAACTTGGTGCCCTCATTTCCCTCACCTGCCACTCCTAACTCCTCACTTTTTTAGTAAATAAAAAAGGGGAATGCTAGCATACAGGACCACCTAGACCCACCCCTTGGGAACCTAGCAGAGTGAATTACCTATGCATGCATGGCAGGAAGTACCCTGGCTCTGTACACAGGCACAAAAAGGCCCCTTTAAGAGGCAGGTTCTGCCTACTCCTGCTCTTCCCCAACCTTTTTCCCAGTGATCCTCTGAGGAGACACTCCCTTTGTGATCACAAAGGAGGACTCTCCCTGCAGAGTATGTTGGGGGGCAACACGTTTCCTGTCCCCAAGCACCATCAGCTTTGACACTGTGTACAGTCAGGTATTAGGGGACCATTCCGATGATCCTGCTTCATCACCAGCAGGGCCTGTTTTGAACATAGTGCCAAGACTATAGGACTCTAGATTGGCCCAGATAATGAAACTCTGGATCTCCTCCTGCCTTCTCGAACCATTCGTGGGTAAAGAAGTACTAGGGGACTCTTCAACTTCTTTTGAATTCAGGGTAGAAATACGGCCCATTCTCAGGACCTCAAAGACCCTCATTCTTCCAGATCCCCTTGCTTCACATTTTACTGCTGCCAATTGACTGTCCTCTGGTCTGACAACATCCATCCCTTGATCCCCAATCTCTCTGGAATCTGTGCCCTCCAGCCTAGGCTTCTGGGTTCATAAGTAAGGCGTAAGTAAGACCTTCATCTCCTTTCTGCTGCTCTGTTTCTGCCCTGGACATGGCCCATCTAAACCAGGTAAAGGAAAGAGAGGGAATCCCTGAACCCATTGTCCTCTTGTCTCTGTTCCCTGAATGATAGAATTGGAGGTATGCCCCACGATAATAGAGTACCAACCACATTTTGTGTGGACTGTTCCTCAATCTGGCTTTTTCTGCTATATTGTTTTGTTTTGTTTTGCTTTGTTTGAGACAGAGTTTCTCTGTGTAACAGCCAGAGCTGTCCTGGAACTAGCTCTATAGACCAGGCTGGCCTCAAAGCCACAGAAATCCGCTTGCCTCTGCCTCCCAAGTGCTGGGGTAAAAGGAGTGCACCACCACCACCTGGCCCTTTTCTGCTATATTGTAATGCTTATGTTGAGGTCTTAGAAGACAAACATACTTCTCATCGTAGCCTATGAAGAGGAAAATGGCATGAAATGACATCACTGGTGACGTTAACTTTGATATTAACAAGTAGGATGTCTACTGGAGAATGGAGGACTTTGGGGACCCAGCTTTCCTCCATCTTGGTCCTAATGGCTTCCAATTCTATTGGATTTCTTCTTCTCCTCCTCCTTCTTCTCCTTCTTCCCCTTCTTCCCCTCCCCCTCTTCCTCTTCTTCCCCTTTCCCTCCCCCTCTTTCTCCTTCCTCCTCCTCCTCCTTCTTCTTATTCATCTTGTGCATTTGTGAGAAGCTGAGCTGCCTGGGTATAAACCATGCCCCTTCACTTACTAACTGTGTCTGTAGGAAAATAATTTATGGCCCCATTAACCCTCAGATTCCTAATCTATAAAATGAGTACAAAACTAAACAGTCTCGAGGTATTGCTTTGAGGAACTGAATGAAATAGAATCATCCTGTGTATCTGTGATTAGGTGGTTCCAGAACACCCAGGAGATACTAAAATCTATAGATGCTCACATTGCTTACAAGACACCATTATACATACCTCACATGCATAAGCTGTATGCATTAAATAATCTCTTGAGTATTTAGAAGGTCCAATATAATGTTCCTGCTGTATAAATAGGTGTTGCACTGTATTGTTTATTGAATAGCAAGAACTCTGTTTTTGACCCAAGGTTGGTCAAGCTCAAGATGAGACTATAGACTGTCAGCAATATATTTGGGCTGAAAAGGTATTCTAAAATATTAAAACTTCATTTTGGTGGGACACACCTGTAGTTCCATAACGCAGAGAGAAGAGGTAGGAAGATCATGGATTCAAAGCTACACAGTGAAACTCCACTCTGTAAACCAAGGGTAGGGAATGTAATTCAGTGGGATAGTGCTTGCCTAGCATGCACGAGGTCTTGGGTTTTATTTCCAGAATAGGAAAATTAAATCATATCACTCAAAAGAACTAATGTATCCAAAGTGTTTTCTTATATGGCATTTAACTTTTGATCACCAGTGATGTCCTTCATGCCAATGTTCCCTTCACTGACTGTGACAAAAAGGGTGTTTGCCTTTTATAACTTCAACATAATTATTACAATGTACCAGAAAAAATCAAGCTGAGGAGCAGTCCATGCAAAATTTGACCAGTATTCTGCAAGAATGTAAGGCAAAGACAACAAGCAAAACAGAAAATGTTGCAACATTAACATAGATCAGAGGAACCTAAGGAAACATGCCAACTCAAGACAAATGTGAGCTCTTAGACTGAACCCCATGACGGGGGAGGGGGGGATTGACATAAAGCCTGTGAAAAATAAGGTGTGATGTTTAGCAAATGGTGTTTCAATGTTCACTTAATGATTTTGACAAATGTAAAGTAGCTATGTAAAACTTCAACATTAGAGAAAAGAGCAAAAGGTGCATAGGAAATGTTAGTGATGCCTTTTCAACTCTTCTGTAAACCCAACGTTGTTCCAAAAATAATCCTTTGTAAAATGAAAGGATGTAAAGTGCTTCACCACATAAGCACTGATGAAAGGAGAGCTGGAGTGGCTGGGTTAGGACCTGATAAATACACTTAAGTAAGAGGTATATGAGATGAGTTTTCAAGGAAATACGGCATACATATCTAGACACATATTTACTTGATAACACAGCAAGGGTCTGAGGATGCAGGGCACACTGGTAGTACATGCCAGGCCCTGGGCTCCACCCCCAGTATAGCAAGTAGCAGTAATAGTAATACAGCTTTAAGAAACATCAAAAGAGGGGCAAAAAGAGCCCAAAAGAGAGTGGGGGAAAGAATAGCTATTGATGGAGATGTACGCATCATTTAAAAGCCATCAATATCTGAAAAAAGGATCAAAAATGTCAATAAAGACATAGAAGCCTTTGATATTCCGTGCAGCAATGCACCCACCTGATAGTCTCTAAGTAGCAGAGAGAATTTGTCTCCATCTCTTCGCATGTTCACATTCATGGATATCACAATTAGCAGCTAAAGTATAACATTGGTGATTTAAATAGATCATAGAATTCTTCATTCAGTTAGCTAGTTTTTTTTTCTTTCAAAAGTTTGAGAAATACAAATTCAGTTTCCTCAGTAAAAAGCTGTTTTTTTTTTCTCCTCCTCTTCCTCCTCTTCTTCACTTCCCTCCTTCTTATTTTTCAGTTGGGGAAAGAACCCAGGACAGCAAGAGCCTACCTCAGAACTAAACCTTCAACCCATCCACTTCTTTTTGCTGCTAGCAGACCTTGTCTCATCTGAGATCCAGCCAAGTGTTTCCTGAGATTCAGCTATCAACCAGAACTTAATAACATTTAGTGGCATGCAAAAAGCAACCAAAATAGTAGAAAGATATTTTGTGTGTCTATGTTAGTCGTTCACCAACAGAACCCATATTCCAAGTCATAAAACAGGCATTAAAGAATGAAAAATACTAATTAAAAATGTAAGATAATTAAAACCATAAGAAGAATGTCTTCTATCTATCATGAAACAAACCTAGATGGAAATATAAATGTCTTTAGGAAAAGCCACGAATATTTGAAAATTAAACAAAAGACCCCTAAATATTTTCAGAAAAAAGATGCTTCAAGAGAAATGAACAACAACAGTAATAACAATATCATAGAAATACGAACCAAGTAAAAAGAAAACATCCAGATGAGTGAGCAGTACCCAGAGCAGTGAATAACTGAACTATTCTGGCACAAACAGCTGTATTAGAAAAGAAAACACTGAAATAAATGGCTTCATCTTTTACTGGAAGAAATTAAAAAGAATAAATGAAATGAAGAATTGGAAAAAATAAAACAAGATCAGACATCAATGAAATATAAAACGGAGAAGCAGCTAAAGAAACCTGAAAACAAAGTGTGATTCTTTGAAGGCTCAAAACTGAGAAAATTCTAGACAAAGTAGTTCATAATAAAAAAGGACACAAATAATTTTCAATCCTGAGTGTGAAGGAGGAGCCATCACTACACATCCTACAGACACAAAGAAAAAAATAGGGATGTTATAAATATGTTTTGTAGATACATTTTTAAAATCTTAAAAATAGACAAATGTCTTGAATGGTTTTACTTACCAAAGTCAATTCAAGAAAAAGAAGCAGCTAGAGTCGGGGGTTCATTTCTGTGCTAGATGGCTGGATGAGCAGGTGTGATGCCTTGGGCTCCATCCTCAACACAGGAAAGAGGAAATGGAGGAAGAGGACAATGATGAGGAAGAAGAAAACAGTCAGTGATGAAATTAAATTCTTAATTCACGAGTTCCTGACAAAAACAGCCTAGCTATTTGAATGAAGGGTTTCATAATTTACTTGTTGAATAGCCAGTATCAATTGTACATAAAGACTCCAGAAAATACAAGATGAGAAATATATTCCTATTTATCTGATTAATATTGACCTGATATCAAAGGTAGAAAACATATCACTGCAAAGGATAGCTGTGTACTAATGTACCCCATGGGTATAAATATTCCACAAGGCCAGGTGCAGTGGTGCGTTCCTACAACTCCAGCTCTTTGAAAGGTTGAGGCAAGACTATAGGGGCTCGAAGACCAGTTTGGCATCCTATTTCTGAACAAGAACAAAAATTCTAGACATGAGTTTTACAAAGCCAGTTCGTTAAAACACATACATGACAACGCATCATTCTTTAGTGTGCTTGTTCAACGACTGATAGACTAATCTAACAGTCAAAAATTAATTACTGCTATTCACCTCCATTAGGAAACTGAAATAAAGAATAAATACATGCCAGCACTGCTGTGGTACTGGTTTTGAAATGTGCACTTGTCTCAAGATGGATGATTCAGGAAGGAACTCTTTGAATGGTACAAACTGAATATGCACAATTTTGACAAACGCAACACCGACCTAGAACCTGCTTTTTGGTGCATTAAGAGGCATGACAACACACAAAGCCCACAGCCGCCCAACCCAACCAGCCCCAGGCAGTTCCAGCCTAGCACCATGTACTTCTCACCTTCATCCACCTCACTCTTCACATGAATTCACGAGCCGCAGCCTGCCCGATAGGCTCTTCCACAGAGAAACTCTGCATTTCCAGGAAAAATTCATAGCATGTGTATTGTAGTCGTCTTGCCTTTCCTAACCATAGGATGGATGTACACATACCAGGTTGCTATTTGATTAGCTCTGTGTGTGTGTGCGCGCTCGCATGTGTGTGTGCATGTGTGTGTGACCAATACAGTTTTTGTCTGTTGTGCTCTCACCCCAACTTTTCTATAAGCACTGAGGTTTTCCTCGCAAGATTTAAAATAGCATCGTGCTTTTCAGGAATATGCACCCTGTTATAGCAGAACTAATTGCAATCATCTTAATAGACACAGAAAAAGCATTGGACAAAATTCAGCACCAATTCAAGACAAGAAACTCTCAGCAAAGGCGGAATACAGATGGTGCCTGACTTACTATGTTTCAACTTATAAATTTTTGACTTCGGGATGGTGTGAAATTGACATGGATTCAGTGGAAACTGTACTTTGAATTTTGAATTTTAATCCTTTCCCAGGCTAGGGACATGCTGTGACACTCTCTAGTGATGCTAGGTAGTAACAGCAAGCTCTCAGTCAGCAGGTGGTCTCGGGATAAACAACTGATGCTCTGCAGTGCACCGCCTTGCTAAACCAGGGGGTTTGATAGGTTAATATAGTCGCCTCATTTCCCCCTTACAACATTATCCACTACCGAACACGGATCTGGATGCAACCCCATCAGAAATGGAGGGAAGAGCCATATCTGTGAAAGGGGACTTCCTGGACTAGATTAATGATGCCAAGGAAGAAAATGCTCCTTGTGTTATATCTCGTTGCAGAATATCAAATGTCTCTCTTAAGATGGGAAAGAGTCAAAAGCGTATGACCTACTATCTCCATTACCATGTGTAATAGAGCTCCCCTCTAGTACAGTAAGGCAAAATACACACACACAACACACACACACACGTGTACGTACACACACATACATGTACAAATGATACATAACAAATATGTCAATCTAGGAAGACAATCCAAATAATATACCAAACTCAGAATTAATAAATGAATTTGGGGAGACTGTCAAAATAAAATACATAACAAAGACTTAGAAAGGCTTAAGACAGAACTTTTTAAATAATAGTTAGGCATGGCAGCACTTACTTTGATACCAATACACAGGAGTTGGAGACAGAGGATCATGAGTTCAAGGTCAACATGAACTACATAGTGAGCACTAGCCCAGCCTGGGCTACACAGGGAGACCCTCTCTTAAAAACAAGCTAGTGCTGTAATGTGTCAAAGTCTGTGGGCTGGGGATGTGGCTCTGTTGCGAGACTGCCTTCCTAGGATGCCTGGAGTCTTGGATTCAATCTCTGCTCCACTTATTGGCAGATGTGGTGACGCATGCCCAGAAGCGCTGCACTCTGCAGCTGGAGCCAGGAGGTTCAGAAGTTCAAGGTCCTCTTTAGTTGCACAGCAAGTTTCAACTCAGCCCAGGCTGCATGAGATCTTGTTTCAAATAGATACATAACTTTTTTTTCTAATAGTGTAATCAAAATAGTATTTGAAGACGAATGAATGAAGCAGAATACTAAAAGTGTGAAAAGTAAAACTTATTGCCGAGATAAGGCAGGAAAATGGCCCCGAGCTCTGCTGTATTGAAGGATGGAACACTCAATAGTATGAGCATTTAACTGTCTCAAATTAATCTATAGACTTAACATCTCAGGCAAAATCCCTTAAGAGTTTTGATAAACTGAGTCTAAATGTGATATGGAAATGCATACACAGGGAGAAATGACATTGAAGATAAAACCAGAGGTGAGAGACTTAAGCTACTCCATTTTTAAAATGGCCATAAAGCCATAGTAATGAAGATGGTTCAGTACTGGTGTCCCACAAAAGGTAACAGATGAATTGAACGGAATAGAGAGCCCAGAGATGGAACAATGTTCCTACCATGGATGGAGTTTTGACAGAGCTTTCAAGGTCCTCAGGGAGAAAGAATGTATGATAAACCAAGCTAAAACAACCACGTGTCTGTTCAAGCAATACAGATGTCCTCTCTGCCATCATGCTATTCACTGAGCTAAACAGAAGAAAATTGAGAAGACAATCCTACAAAATTTCTCTGATAAAATATAACAAACCCTAAAAGAAAAGAATGGGGAAAAATGGACTTAAGGAAATTTCAAACTTTTACTTATCAAGAGAATAAAAAAAAAACAGATAAGGTAAAATGTGAAATACTTGGAAACTTTATCTGAAGAATGGGACTGAGAGTGCAGCTCAACAGCAGAGAGCTACTAGTGAGGGGCTGGGGGCATGACTCTGTGGTAGAGATCCTGACTAGAATCCCCCAATGAGGGGCTGGGGTGTGGCTCAGTTGAGCCCCTGCCTAGAATCCCCCAATGAGGGGTTTAGTTATGGCTCAGTGGTAGAACCCCTGCCTAGAATCCCCCAGTGAGGGGCTGGGGTGTGGCTCAGTGGTAGAACCCCCACCTAGCTTCAGAAAGGCTCTGCATCCATCCCAATTCTGTAAATAATAAACAAAGAGAGAGGGAGATGACGTATGATTGAGTTCAGTATCTAGATTCTATAAAGAACTGGTACAGGTTAAATATGAGAAAACAAACAATTCAAATGGACTAAAGATCTCTACCATTCTCCCACAACAAACAATATTTGGAGGTTAAGAACGTGAATACCCTTTCAATACCATTAGCTTTTAAGTAAATGCAATACCATTTCAATTTGACACAGTTGTATACACAGAAGAAGGCAACGTTAGGAAGATTGACAATACTAAGTGCTGGCAGAGGCATAGAGCAACTAGATCTCACATAGCACTGATGGCCTGTTTAAACTAGCATCCAGGTACTGGGTGGTTTCCTAAGACAAGCCCAGTATATCTTAACACAGAGACCTGTATTTAAGTGCTTACAGTAGTTTTACTTCGTGTCCTCAAGCTGGAATCTACAAAGTCATCCAAAATGGGGGAATAGAGCAACTAATTGGTGGTGCATTCACACAATGAAATAATACACTGCAGTAAATAAAAACTAACTAAATACACACCAAGTTGGTGTAGTCTCTTTAAAAGACCTGAGGAAAAGAACCCACCCACTATGTGTGATCTCACGTACTTGAAATTCTTAAAAAAAAATAAAAAATAAAAATAAAAACAAAAAAGCCAAATGATGTTAACAGAGAGGCCAGTGATTGCTTGGGGACTGTTAGAGAATAAATCAAGGGGTGTACAGAGGGACTTTTGGGGGGTGATGAAAATGTTCTCATTCTTGACTATGTTGCAAGTTTCATAACTGTGTATGCTTTCAAAGATTCGACAAATCAGGCTGTTTATCTTGCGTGTGAATTATACCTCAGTAAAGATGATGCTTTTTTTCAAGAAGTATAATGTGCACTGGGAGCCTTGCAACTAGGAAGAGGACTTCAGCCAGAGACCTCCTGGAACATCTGTCTGAACAGATGTTTTCTGTGAAGGGTACTGGGGCTCGGCGAGTTAAGGAAAGCTCTTTGGGTAGACAGGGCAGGTTGTAGCCGGCTTCAGGCGGTGAAATGAATGCTGGATTTTTCCAGATGAGCTGGGTTTGATCTTGGCTCTTCTTTTAAACTTGACATGCGTGTTGGCAAGCTCCTTGGCTTTCTTGAGCCTTGCATTTCGTCTCCCTGCCTGTATAATGGGTGTTGAATTCTCTCTCTACCCAACTTACACAGACTGTCCTGCCAATCATCTGAGTTAAGGAGGGGTGAAAAAACTCTGAAAACTTCAAAGTGTTGTGTGCATGGGCAAAGAGGAATGGGGGGAGGGGTGCTGTGTGCCTGTGCAAAGAGGAAGGGGGAGGGGTGCTCTGTGCCTGTGACAAGAGAAATGGGGGAGGAGTGCTGTGTGCCTATGCAAAGAGGAATGGAAGTAAGGGTGCTGTGTGCTTGTGCAAAGAGAAATGGGGTGCTGTGTGTGTACAAAGAGGAATGTGGGTGCTGTGTGCCTGTGCATAGAGGAATGTGGGTTGCTCCGTGCCTGTGTAAAAAGGAATGGGGTGATGTGTGTGTATAAAAAATGGGGGTGCTGTGTGCATGTATAAAAAAGAATGGGGGTGCTGTGTGCCTGTACAAAGAGGAATGGGGTGATGTGTGTGTGTACAAAGAGGAATAGGGGGTGCTATGCTCATGGGCAAAGAGGAATGGGGTCAGCCTTGAAGATGGCAAAATAAGTTTTAGGTCTCAGTAACTACGCAGGCTTTTAAAATTACTGCTCAGGTTGAATAGAAAGTGAGAAGGGGCTCTCCTTCTTCCCATTGGATATTTTGATATCTTAAGGATTCACTGAGTCTATTTAGATTTAAGGACGTTACCTAAAACCCTCTAGATGAAAGAGAACAAAGTTGCTAGGGTTGGAAGCCCTTGTGAGCCAAACTAGATAAAGCCATTATCCTATAAACAGGTGATAACAGTTCCTCTCACGTTAATCCACTTCTAATCCCTTCAAGGGCATGGAAAGACGTCAGGGAATACAAGGCCACCGCCATTTCACACACTGCATCTTATGAGTGGATTTGTCAAACTTCTCTGGTCTGTGTAGCTGCCTGCTTGTCCAGAGGTGACAGGCACGGTGGTGTGGGAGGAAGCACAGCCTCTTAGCACTTGGGAACAGAGGGACTCTCATAGTCTCCACCTTGGGGAGGGGCAGTCTGCTAACACCCTGAAAAGCCATGCCCAAGAATTAACAGATACTCAGCCCACGCCAAGATCGCCTGTATTCATTTCTGTTTTAGAAATGGGGGAAAAAAAGCTATACTCTGAGCACACAGGTCAAGAAGAGGCACTGCTGGGTGTTATCCCAGGGAACACGGGCTTTGGAGATTCTGTAATTCCCTTATCTCTGAGAAGAGATTGTATTGCTCATGTCCCTGTTACAGACTCCTGAAGCCTCTGGACCACTATACTCCTTTTCTGAGAGGTTTGCGTCCTTTTATGTAAATGAACAAACAGCAGCCAAAAATGAATGACACCAAATGCCAAGGACAATATGTGGCCTTTCTTAAGTCGTTTAGAAAACATCAGGCTCCATTCTTTTTCCTAACCACCGATACCAGACTTCCGCTGTGAGGGTTTAGGCTGTGGGTCCAGGTCTCTGAATATGTTTAAGTGAAGGTTGTATTTTAGAGTTCCTTCTTGTTTAGTAGACGGCACTGCCAAGGCCACTGCAAAGGGAGCTTGAGTGTGGGAAACACAGTCTTCGTCACAAGGCACATAAGCCCTCGTTCAGCCCAGGCTGAGATTCTCACCCAGGCAAGTGGAAAGGTCTGGACAGGGTTTGTTCCCCTCCAAAACACACTGAGCCTCTGTCTCCAGCGCCAAAGAGTGTTAAGGTGTGGTGCAACCTTCAGAAGCATTTGGGGTTGTGGGGGATCTTTCTTCACGAAGGGATGAAAGTCGCTCTCTTTGTCAGACATTTGCTCTCGTGAGAGTGTGTTACCTTTATCCTCACCCTCTTCCTTATCCACCTCTTTCCTTTTCGCCTTTCTGCCGCAGGGACATGAAACATTTATCCCATTCCCAGAAGGTGAGCAAGTGATAGCATCTTTTCTCGGACCTTACGGACTGCCAGCTGAAGTCTTTGTGTGCAGTGGGGTGGGACAGAGACGGGGCTCACTGTGTAGCCCTGGCTGGCCTGGAACTAGGAGATGTCCTTCAGCCTCTGCTTTCTTGGTGATGGGATTAAAGCTACCATGCTCGGCTAAAGAGACTAGTTTTTCTTTATGACTTTCCCTGTGTCAGATACTCTATTATATAGCAACAGAAAACAGATGAGAAAGGAAAACTATAGTCACCAGCACTAACAATTCTTCCTTCTGGCTCGCTATAAATGACTCCTACTCAAGGGTGGCGGGACCTAGCTGTATTGGAAGTCAGGGGACCCCTTCCCTCAACTCTAGTTTGGGATGTATGCTGGAAACTTCCAAGATAACCTTTATACTTCAGTCCCCAGAGTGTAAGCTTATGGAGGAAACTTCCCAGTGGCAAGCTGCTCCGTGGCCACTGATGACTGCTCCGGGGACAAATAGGAAACTTTCCTGAGCCTCTTCTGACAGGCTCATCAGTCTGCTCAAGTAGCCAGCACTCTGAAAGCTACGATACCTCAGGAGATGCCGCAAATGCTCCCCTACCTTATCCCATGGCCTCGACCTACTACCTAGCCCTGCTCCTTTCCCGTACAGCACCCACCAATTTCCCTGTCTGCAGTTATGTTCAGTAACTACAAATTGGACATTATCTCAATTAACAAGGTACCTTCAGGGCGTCTCCCAGCCGACTCTTCAGCCCAATCGTCCGCGCCGTCATCAGACCCTAATCAACTAATGATGGCTGAAAACGAGGGAGGCCAATCCCAATAAATTCGCAGGAAAGTCATTTTTCTCTTTTAATGCCCCTCTCCCTCCTCTCCTTTCTTCCCACGGCACGACGCAGTAAATTAATGTCACCGTGGTTATTACACTACGGCTGCTATGCAAGTATTCAAGAGACGGCCCTGGAATATTTTACTCCAGCGTTTATTTGTCCATAAAATAAAATGGGATTTATGGTGTGACTCTCCAGTTTGAGGGTTGCGTGGACGGCAGCTGGGTACATCCTTATCTCCTCCATAGGTAAAGATATAGCGGCACATCTCTGGAGTTTGATGGGAAAGGGGTCCTGAGACGGGAGGGGGGTGCGTCTCGCGTAAGACCCACTGAGGTACCTGCTGGAGAAGACTGCGCTCTAAAGGGCAAGGTGACTTTGAGAGAAGATTCTAGTATATGAGAAAGGCCACCCTGACAGCCCCCTCTCCACTTTGAAACCTTCCCTGTGGTTTCTCCTGCACTTACGGGGAACTGGAGTCTGGCTCAGGCGCACCTGGCTTCCCTGATTACAGCAGGACCCTGCGATGGGTTGATTTTGAGCGCTTTTTGTCTCCCGTGATCTCTTCTCAGTACAGGGGCAACCACATCAGGGAGAGCAGAGCTGAGCGAGCAAGCCCCAGCAGTAGTTTGTTAAGATATGCCGCCTGCACAAAACTCTTCCCCGGGAAGGCAGAAAGGCTCCACCTTGGAGAACGCGCTGGGAAATTATAATTCATTGATTTGGAAGCCAATCATTTCGTATTTTGACTGCTGGCTTAGGAATATTCATATTTTACACCGCATTTAAATTTTCCTGTGCCATTAAAATCCCCGAGCTCTATAATTAGGCCTCTCCTGATAGTTACGGATGAGGTCTGTCTTCCAGGGAGAGTAACCGGGAGCCACTGGGAGGCCTGAGTGTGCGTGCGGGAGGGCATCCTCTAGGTGGTGAGCATTGCCTTCATGCAGTCCCTTCCCAGGTAGGTAGCTTCACCAAGGAAGCATTCTCCCTGGGGATGGAGAGGAGTCTCCAGAGACAAGGCTACAGCCTCCGACTGAAGCACTCTTCCCCTGCTCGGCTCCTGTTTACCCACTCCAACACAATTTGCATTCTGAAAGCCGAATCCTGGACGCCGATGATATTTATGAAATAAAATCCTGCCGGTTGCAGCATCTAAAACAGATGTGGCTCGCTGCAGCGTTGTGTGTGTACAAAACTGCTTTGCCCAGAAAGAAAGAAATAAATGGGTGGCTTCTCCAGAGGTAAATATTGTTTTAGGACATGAAATATAACACAGAAGCCATTCCAGTACTGTCTCCTTGTATTGCCATTCTCAGTGGTTGAGAAGATACCTTCCCTTCGGGCCTGCAGGGGTCACATATAACATCTTTCTATTTGGGAAAAAATGTGCCCCCCCCAAACCTGAAGTCACTGAGCCTTGGGGTCCTGGCCACATCTCACTAGTCAGGTTTCTGCTGACAGTGACCAAAATATTGGGTAATGAAGATGGAAAGCCAATAAAAGGGGGGGGGGGCATTAAGAATTGCTTAGAATGGATTCTGTATGCAATTACTTCCGTTTTTGCTAACTATTGTGTAAACAACACTTTTAACAAGGCAATTGGAACCTTGAAGACAATTCTGCTTAGAGATATAGTTTCAATTTATTATATGAGAATAACCGAAAACTTCGCCTCTGCTGCGTTGCAGTCAATTTCCAAGGCACGCACATTTCGAATGCGTGATTAATCATGAGTGCAGGGATTGTCAATAGACACCCAAAGTCTCAGACTGGAGTCGCCAGCTCATTTGGTGTGGCCATCCCAATCCGCCACAGCGGGGCAGGCATCAGCACCAGCCCCGCCTCTCCAGGTCTTCACAAAGGACCAGTTTTGCCCTCCAGGTTTTCCTTTAGCACAGAACCTCCTGAGTATCTATATATCCCTGCCCGGCAATGACCTCCAGTAACACCATCATGGTGCGGCTAACAATCCCCAGGGGTCAGTGGCCATCAGAGACACAGGAGTGGTAGAGTCTCACCTTTGAAGGGAAAGACTTACCTTAAATTGGGATGCTTCAAACGAAACCAAAAACAGATTGGAATAAAAGAAATCAACTGGTTAAACGTAAATAATTTGCACAAATGTGTTTTATTTTATTGTATTGTTTTTATTATTGTTTTAGTTTGGGTTATTTGGATAGTTGCTTGGGGTTTTGTTGTTTGCTTTAATTTACTTTTGAAATAAGGTCTTCTATATACTCGGCCCAGACTGGCCTCACACACTCCCTGCCTCACCCTCCGTGTGTTAAAATGACAAGCCTATGCTAACAGGCCTAGCCAACTATTTTTTATCTTAAAACTGAACAATTTGGGTAGAAGACAACACAGTGGTGACAAGCACTTCCTACTCTTGCTGAGGACACAATTTCAGTTCCCAGCCCATAAATGGCAGTCCTCAACAGCCTGCAACTCCAGTTCCCGGGGATTCAATGACCTCTTCTGTCTTCCAAGGACTCCAGACACACATAGAGTGCACAATATTCATACACATAAGATATAAACAAATAAATCCTAAAAATAGCTGAAGGGTTTTCGAACTGGAAATGGTAGTCCATACCTGTCACCTAGTAATCAGAAGGCTGAGGCAGGAGGATCACTGAGATTCCAAGGTCGTCCTGGCCTAGAGAGTGAGATCTTTATTTCAAATGAATCAGCAAGAATAAAATAACTTTTGATTGAGAGAAGTGAAAATGTGCTGCCTTCACTAAGCCTTTATCATGTGCAACTTTATCAGACATATGCTTCGTTTTCCTTCCTGTTTGTTTTTGGTATTTTTGGTTTTGTTTTTGTTTTCGCCAGCAGCATTTTGCAACGCTAGGCAGATGCTCTACCACAGAGCTGCACACTGCCCTGTTCTGGATTTTGATCAACCCTGACTTCTTTTATATTTAGTTCCTGGTATTTATTTTCATTTCATATGTGTTTTGCCTACACGTATGTTACCGTATACACAGTGCCCACATAGGCCCAGAAGAGGGCATCTGGGTCTTTGGAACTGGGGATACAGATAGTTGTGAACTGCCTTGTGGGTGCTGGGAATGGAGCCCAGATCCTCTGGAAGCCTTTGTTATTAATCATCTAACCATATCTCCAGACCCCTTGGTTCCCCATAAGAACATGTATGGTTTTAAGTATGCCCAGAATGAACAAATTGCTAAAAACAATATACCTGCACACAAATTTGTTCAAAATTGTGTGTGTTTGTATATGTTAGATGTACTGTTCATTCATACAGTTTGTCCATAAATATGTAGTATATGTATTCTAAATATACATTGTAGGCATACTCTATTTGTATTGTAAGTACACATATTTGGAAATATCTATGTCTATGTTTACACACACACATACTGTGTCTGGGTAGCCGTCCCTGAAGCTAAGCCTCCCTAACAATGGAGGTTAAGGATGAACAACTACATTGGGAAGTCACACGTGTCCTCCAGACAGCAGAGTAGCTGTGAAGAAAGAAAGCTTAAATAAAAAGCAGGTGTTCCTGTCTAGTCGTGTCTGTGAGGAACCTTAATGTGTTTCCCTTACCTGCTAATTAGCTAAGTCTTTTGCTGAGGGGCCCAAGCCATTTGTCACTTAAGGTACACAGTCCACTTTGAAATGAACCCTTACTGGAGGAAGCTTGCTTTCCTTCTCCACACCCAGACCAGGGCAACAGTCACTGTCTGTCAAGTCCCTGCTACACTCTGACCCCCACCCCCCTGTTCACCCCCATCCCCACCCCCAGACCCCAGACCCCCACACCTATACACTCTCATACCCCGCACCACAACCACACACCCTCACACATACCTGCACCCTCAATACCCCCACACCCCACACCTACACACCCTCACACATACCCACACCTTCAATACCCCCACACCCCACACCTACACACCCTCACACATACCCACATCCTCAATACAACCACACCCCACACCTACACACATTAACACATACCCACACCACACCCACACATCCTCACACATACCCACACCCTCAATACCCCCACACCCCATACCTACACACCCCCATACCCATACCACCACACCCTTGCACCCGATGCCTTCAACACCCCATATTCCCACACCCCCAAACCTCCACACCACACACCACCACACCCTCACACATGCTTACACCCCACACCCCCACACCCCATATCCCCAGAACTAACCAGACACTCACACATATCCATACCCACTCACACTCACCTCCCGACTCCCCTACTCCCCACACATCTCCCCCACACAGATACACACACACACCACATACTTCCAGATACCCACATTTACTCCCACACATTGCCCCCCACAGCTACACCCACACCTCCACACCCCCACATCCTCACATACACCCAGATACCCCCACAGACTCACATCTGCTCCCACCCTCTCCACACCCCATACCCCCACATCCTCAACTACACCCCCACATACCTATGCCCGCTCCCACCTTCCCCACATCCTCACACCCCCACATCCTCGCATACACCAGACACCCCCACATACCTACGCCCACTCCCGCCCTTCCCACACCCCACACCCGCACACCTCCACACACACCTAGCTCGGATGAGGGCAAGTTGCAAAAGGGTTGGATCGCACAAACATCAGAAAGGCGCTCGGTGCCAAACACCTTTTGGAGAGGGAGAAAAAAAATAAGCAGGTGAGTTCCCTTCAGTCTTCCTGCAACCTAAAAATAAACGCGAGGGGCTTCTCCCAGCTCCGGGGAATGCGTATGGATTTCTTGCTGACATTCGATTCTCTGAACTGAATGTCACACTTGCTGAGAACAGTTAAAAAAAATAATAATGCTAGACTGTTATCATTATTAGAAGGGCAAGAAGAATGAAATACCAAGATTATCATTAGGAAACCCTGTAAAACATATTTGTACATTATCTTGGGGCAAATATATGTGTCATCTGTTGTCAATTGTTAGGCAAAGAACGCGGTAATGTGCTGTTCCCTTCCCGCCCTCCCCGCAGCTTCACACAAGACAGAAATGAAGCCCAAGGTGTGTGAGCAAAGACAGAGTGTGCTGGTGCTGGAGGGTGGGACGCTCCAGGGCTGGTGACACTCGGGGACAGTCAAGATGAATGCGGCAGCAGCAGCGGAAGGAAACAGTCTGAAGCCCGGGTGGCCGCTTGGGAAGCTGGACTGGGCTGAGGGTGGGGGACAAGGCTAGAGAGTCCGAAGGGAGGGTCTCCTAAGTGTGCAGTGTCCCTTTCAGGAGGTCACTCAGTGTCAAGGCCTATCTCTTCAGTGTGAAAATAAAACAGCGCCCCCCACCTGTGCGTCTCATTTTATGTGTCTGCCAGTTATGCCGTCTGTTCTCTTTTATTGTGCTTCAGCCTCCAAATCCTTTTGAGAACACCATGAAAGCAGAAATCCACGGGGGTGCACGAACTGCCTCGTGTCAGAGTGGCAGGCCTCCAATACCTCACTTCAAGTTCACCCTCCCACCCCTCGAGTTCTACTAATCCCAAACTCCCAACCTTTGTGCCCTTCAGACGCTATGGCGCACACCTAGAATCCCAGAGCGTAGTAAAACCTGGTTTGAAAACCTGTAAATGATATAATGTAATTTAATGGCATATCTTTGTTCAAGTGAAAGGGGCCTCTTAACTTTAGAGTCCAGGGTTCCCTGATTCCTGGAAGCAGCCAATCAGCTCTCTGCTCTGAGATGAATGCCACTCAACAACCTTTAAGGGACTCCTAAGAGCGGTTGGCGTTCTCAAGGTTCGGGGTCTCAGCCGAGGTGCCTAGGTCTGTTCTCTTCCCGGGACTTTCTCTACTCCTCTCTAGACAAATGGTCCAGAGGGTCTGAAACATAGTGACATTGATCTACACCACTACAAAGAAAAGACACCTTACTTAAGTTCCAGAGAGTATACTGTTCGGAAAACTTAGCTTCTGTTAGCCCCAGGGCCTCTTGACCATGCCGCCCAAACTTAGCAGCTTCTCCTCTTACTCCAAGCTTAGAGGCTGTATGGGTCTAAGGCTACACACGTTTGGGTCAAGCATCGGTAGGGGTCTGGGTCAGCTGGGGCTAGGGGTGTTCCCTGGAGGGTCTGACCCTGCTCCTCAAGTCTGTTCTCTATCGTCAGAGCAGTTCATGTCACCCCCTACAAAGGGGGAAGACATTCCAAACTTAGAGGTGGTACCCTCCGCAAACATTTTCAATTGTCTTCACCCCTGCCGGCCCCAACCTCACATGATCTGAGTGCTTTGACTCCGGGCACCCACTCTTCTGTGAGGTCTGAACTGTTTTGTTCTCCGCACCAAGGCAACCTCTGTCTATGGTTAGCTCTTTCCCAGTTCTCAGGCTGTGGGCACTGAATGGTTTCAAGTCGTTCCTCAAAGAAAAGTCCCCTGGAGCTAACTGCCATTGCAGAATTCAGTCTCTGTTCCCGCTCCTTCAGAACTAACACCTGCATTTGCACGTATCCGAGGCAGAATCCGAGCCGGTGGTTCCTGCCTGCTATTTTAGCTACTTGAGAAGCTGAGGCCAAAGGATCCAAAATTCACAGCCAACCTGTGTTACAGAAGAGGTTCAAGACTGGTCAGAACAAGCTTAATGACTCTGTCTCAAAATACAAATCAAATGAGGGCCAAGGTGAGCTGAGCAACACATTGCTTACCTAGAATCCCCTCAGTGAGGGGCTAGGGCCATGCCTCAGTGAGATATCATTATCCTAGCCTTAACTCTGTACTAGCCCAAGTTTCAGTCACAAGCAAAAACACACACACACACAAACACACACACACGCAAGCACGCACTCACGCACACATGCATTCAAACACGCAAACACACAGGTACACACGCCAAGCTACCTGCACTTACATTTGTGATTTCCTGTTCTCCAGTCCTCTTTGCTTTCATTCTCAGGACACCAGAGCCAAAGGCTCATCTTAGTAATCGGCTCATCTCAGACCTTTAGATTTTTGTTCTTCAGATTTTAGCTCTAATTTTTCAAATTGACATGATTTTATTTCATTCATTTCCTAAGCAATTCCAAGCAGGCAGGTGGTATGTGAAAAGGTGGACCATAGTCTAGAAACTGCCTGTCCAAGAGCCTCTTCCCAGAGTCACAAGGCCCCATATGGACGTCATAGCCTCCACCCACCCCCACATCCCCGAATGACCTGCTGTTGCTCCCCATAGTCCCAGGTCCTCCAGGGCTCGGCATGGACCCCGCTGATCCCAATGGTGTGCACAGACTCACTGGTCACCAGGGTCGCCTAAACTTTCACTTCCACCCGCCATACCTGGCTCACCAAGGGGAAGCTACTGCTGTCTTTCTTAGGGGAGCCCCTTTTCTCTCCCAGCATTAGAGATCTCTTCATTCTCTCCTTGCACCTTGGATTGTCTCTTTTCGGACTTGCCTATTGGTTCAGGGTGGGGCTTTGAGAACATTAACTTTAGATTTTATGTATAATTTATACATTAGCTATGGGGACCTAGGCTCACCCCAGCTCAGTCCTGCTCTGGACTGGTCATATTGAGAAGTCGAAGGGAGTGTTTGATCAACCCATGTTGCCTCCCATCAGGCAGTCATGAAACTATAGAAAAACTTAGTGGACCAGACTTGGGGAAGGGTCCCTCTAACCTGCTCCACTGTGACTCAGACAATGAGGGAGAGGCACTGGCTCGGCATCAGACAACCAGGAGAAAAATCACATATAATGGATACAGTCGTAGAAACTGGGCAGTTGGAGGAAGCATGACCCATAGGGGTCTAGGGACCCAGACCACCATCCCTGAGACTCTCCGTCTCTTCAACTCACTTCTACCCAACTTGAACTTGGGGCTTCCCTCCACCACCCTCACCATTTTGGGCCACACCCAAGAACCACCGATATTCTATTCTACTTAATATCTTTATTTAATTTATATTCATCCTTTTTTACTTAAATAGATTTAATTTTTGAAAGAAGCTTTATATCATTACCATGAAAAAAACTAATAGCACTTACCATAAATATAAAATAACCATTAAAAAAAAGCTTATAATGGAAACAAAACCATGTAATTAAATTCCAGCTCAATATGAAGGCTTGGTGAAGGCTGAGCCTGCTCACTCCATTAAAAGGGGAGGCGTCCGAGTGTGCTGGAGCCCATGAGAGCCTCCCTGACTGAACCTGAGGGACTGAGAGCACCAGGGAGTCCCTACTCAGAGCAAGAAGCTTGCTGTTCCAGCCACCCGGCGAGACATCACTAAATCCTGAAGGCTCCCACAGTGATTGTGAATGTTTACGGAGGTGCTGGGCCCAACTTGAGAATGATGTTCGTTTGCATAGGCATCACCATGTAGGTGGAAGTTTATCAGAGTTGGGCCTGGTGGTGCAAGCCTGGAATCCCAGCTGCTTGAGGGGATGGGAGGATGGAAATTACAAAGCCAGCTTTGGCTAAGTGGTGAGGCCTTGTCCAAAAAAATAAAATAAAATAAACAAGCCAAAAGTAAGCTGGGGCTGCATCTTAGTAGTAGGGCGCTTCCTAGAATCCACCAGTACAGAGCTGGGGAAGTGGCTCAGTGGTAGAGCACTGGCTTAGAATCCAGCAGGGAAGAGCAAAGGGCATGGCTCAGTGGTAGAGCACTGGCTTAGAATCCAGCAGGGAGGGGCAAAGGGCATGGCTCAGTGGTAGAGCACTGGCTTAGAATCCAGCAGGGAGGAGCAAAGGGCATGGCTCAGTGGCAAGAGCTTGACTAGCATCCTGGATCCATCACCAGAAACCCTGAAAGAATCCAAGCCATAGTGTCCTAGGATGGGGCAATGGAGAGCAGGGAAGCTGGAAGCCTGGAGCTGTGCCACCACTCTGGAAGAGGAAAGCCACCCCCTCTCTCTTATCACCAGCTTCCAGAGAGTCTGGATGGTTCCAGGGGTCCCTCAGAACATGCACCTGCCCATTCCTTAAGCCCCATTGGCACCTAGCAAGTAAGCCATGTTTAAAAGTGTCATTTACTGTCATGTGACACAAAGCATGTCCTGCAGAAAGAACTACCCAGAACCACAAACGTGAAGCTTCTCCCTCAAACTAGCGAACAGTGATACTTGGCCATTCAAATAGCAAACAGAAGAAAAAGGAACCCAGATGAACCCCTAAACCACACAGGAACCAGAAGCTGCTTGTCAAAATAAAAGTCTGAGCTATGTAAAAGAAATAGCAGAATGCAAAGCCACGGACTCCCCATCTTCCTTAGAGTCCCTTTCAGCCAGGGAGAAGAGCAGATTATCAGAATTCATATGAGAAAACACAGCCCCCATTCTTAGTGCGAGAGCGATTAATACAAGCAGCTAGAGAAAGGCTTAAAAAACGAACCCATGCATTATCCCCCATCCCTCACATGTATAGATTTTATTTGACCTATTGCTTTTAAAATAGAATACCTTCCCAGGCACGCTTTCCATGATAACACTCAGAGACAAAAGAGGAAAAATGCAGATCAATTCTACATTACATGTATGTTGCCGCATTTGGCAAAATCAAATGAGATCTTTTCATCTCCTTACTCGAAGGAACAAAAACACTGCAATATTATGAAACCTCGCAGAGTTTTATTTCCCGGCGTCTTTTGTGTCCAGCCTTTTAAATTCAAGTTTTTCTGCCTTTTTTACTGACAAGCCCACAATTTTCAGAAAAGAAAGCTAGCATTAATTAAGACAGTGCCAGATGTAATTTTCTTGGGAAGTAAATTTCTCCACAACTAAAGGTTACGGAGACCTTTTCACTGTCAAAATTTACTACAGCCTGTGAATGTTAATGTTTCTAATGAAGACATGTTCTCTGTCCCTGAACTTAAAAGTACCCAGAGAAGAAGGCAGAGAGAGAGAGAGAGAGAGAGAGAGAGAGAGAGAGAGAGAGAGAGAGGAGAGAAACTGGGTTTGACGAATGTATCCACAGCCTGCATTAATGTAGGGAACCTTCGGCTGCCAGTGCATTTGTAATTACAGTATTTGGATAGCTTTGTTTTCTAAACAAGGACTATTGCCCCAGATTGGCAATTTTACGTGAGCAGTGGGGTTGTAGTAGGCACCTTATGTTACAAATGAGCCCCAAGAATAATAAGCATTTACCCCACTGGACTCAAGGAAATGCACCTTGACGCCTAGCCATCAGGAAGGAAGCTGGCCAACACATGCCACATACCTCAAGCCACAACCCATATCTCGCATTCCCAAGATTGGACACTAGTGTCAGCGTCGAACACCCTGGGCTCCTTACTCTCTCGGTTCCTGATTCCTATACTCAGAAGGTTACCTTGGCATTAGAAGATACTCAGACAACCTGTTTGTGTCCTTGATTTCAAAGATCTAGGCAGCAGGAACACCAGCATATTCTGTGTTGATAGAGAAGTGAGGTCTTTTCCCAGTGCCCTTGGACGAGAAGTCAGGAGGTTTCAATCTCACACCAACTTCTTGATATTTTCCTCTTTGGTCTATTTGGGAGAGAGGTAGATGTTCATGTCAAAAATTAATATAGAAATTCTTCAAAATAAGTATAGAATTCTTTAAATTGTATGTCAAGGTATATGTCTAAAGAAATGTAAATTAGCACATTACAGAGATACCTGGACATCCATGTTTATTACTTTACAACACCCAAGACATAATCAGGCTAAATGTCCATCAACAACAGATCAATAGAGAAATAGATAAAGGAAGTGATTTATATGTGTGTATGTGTGTGTGT
This sequence comes from Chionomys nivalis, assembly GCF_950005125.1. Classification (NCBI taxonomy): domain Eukaryota; kingdom Metazoa; phylum Chordata; class Mammalia; order Rodentia; family Cricetidae; genus Chionomys; species Chionomys nivalis. The sequence continues at coordinate 87,812,386 of NC_080087.1, forward strand.
GTATTCAGCTGTAAAAGAAGAAACTGCATTTATGAGAAAACGTATAGACTAGGGGTCATCATGTTAAGCAAAATAAGCCAGACTTCCTAAGCTCCTCTCCATCCCTGCTGGGCTCTGAGCTGGCTTGGTCTTGTGCTGGTCTTGTGCAAGCAGCGAGGGCCTTTCCGCATTCACATGTGCAGCAGTGCTGTCGTGTTGCAGATGCCAACTACTCCAGGCTCTGGACATTTTTCCACCCTCTATTAGAGGAGCTATTGGCAGTTGATGGGTACTAGGGAAATGAGGCAATCTTCTTTAGAGGTGAGGATGCTGAGAGTCTACTGATGCTCCCGTAGGTAATCCAACACCCACGCTCATATATGCAACATTAAGTGAGCTTAGTATGTTTTTAAAAAAGATTTCATGAAACTGGAAGAGGGAAAGTAATAGGGAGGGAAAGGGGATGAAATGGAGGAGAGGGAATAGGGTGGTGTGGCTGGATCAAATGCAGTATATGCAAGGAAAAGTTACCAGTGAATAATTTTTATATAAGCTAGACTGAGAAAAACAGATATTACATGTTATCTCTCATTTGTTGAATGTAGATCTGCAAAATAAAGATATGAAAATAAGGAGACTATTTGGAAAAAGAACTAGGACAAGTGGGCGTGGGGAGAAGAGACGATACTGGTGGGGTGAATAGAACAAGGTCCATGCTATACATGTGGGAAATGTCAACAAAATCCATCAATTATATAATGAATACATACTACTGTCTATAATAGTTGTTTAAAAGAAGCTTGATTCATTCTCCCGTTAGTGGTTTTAAGGAACCTCAGCCTAAGAGAACAAGGCCTATAATTTCTCCAAAGATGTTTTCCAGATGTAAACTCAACAAGGACAAACCAAATATTCAGCATGGGGTAATTTAACACATCACGATACACCACAAATGGAATATTGCGTAAGAACCAGCCCTCCTAATAAAAACTTCAATTCCAAGTAAAGCCGTGCTACTATGTGACAGTAAAAAGCAGGATTTGCAACTTTGTGCTTTTGATTTTGTACAGACAGACATACAGGATGAGGACAGAAGGAATGTGCCAATTGCTAACTCAGAGTGGGGTGGCTTTAGGCCGTGAATTACTTTTATTTTCTTGTTTTTCTTTTTTTTTCTTTTCAAAAAAAGCAAAGCAAGTACAATTGTAACTCAAAGAGGCATACACCAACCTTTTCATTGCCACAAAGAAAAATCTTTAGGGTTTGTTTTTAAATTTTATTTTATTGTTTAAAGACATTTTACAAGCAGATTTTAATCAAATCCACTCCTCATTCCCTCTCCTCCTTCCTATAAGCACAAGCCCTGCATCCCCCCTCCTAATTTCATGTGCTCTGGTTTTAAAGCCACTGAGTCCACTTCGTGCTGCCTGTGTGAGGAAGTGTAGGGCCATCTCCTGGGGCATGGGAAGCTTCTCAGAGGCTAGATACCTGAGGCAAAGCTGACTCTCCATCATTAGCAGGCACCAGTTGCCAACAGCTCCTCATTTGTTTAATTATGTTTTCTATTGTGAGTGTTTGCTTGTGTGTGTGTTGTGTGTGTGGTGTGTGCTCCATGTAGTGCCCACAGAAGCCGGAAGAGGGACTAGAAGCCCTTGAATTGGAGTTATGGATGGTTGTGAGCCACTATGTGGTTGTTAGGAACAAAGCAAGGGTCCTCTGGAAAAGCAGCAAGAACTCTTAACTACTGAGGCATCACTGCAGCCCTGACCAAATGTTTTTTAAACAAAAAGCAGAAAGGTATGATTAAGTCACCTAGGTGATGCTGCTCACTGTTTTGCTGAATGACAGAATCTGACCAAAGAAGCTGAGTTAGGCATCACTTTGACACCTCCAGGAATCTCGATTTAGCATAAGCTAAGTGATTGCTCAGTGACCATTCATCTCTTGGTGATTTCCCTTAGTGTGTTATCTTAGACTCTCACTCATGGGTGAGATCTACCCTGACACCCCAGCATGGAGCAGCAACAAGCACACATGGTCCCTTATATGAAGCACCATGAGGACAGAGAGGCATTGGTACACCTGGGGAGATTCACCTTGTGGAGGAATGTCACCAACTGAACAGAACTCCCAGTCAGGGGCTCCCTCCCTAGGCATCCTCAGGAGCAAGAGAAGAAGGTGACACACCATGTCACAGCATCTCTGAAGAGCCTGGTATCACTTGACAGGTGCAGAGAGCTTGGAGTAGAGACACGGTAGGAGGCTCGCAGTGGGAGTATACTATGGTTCACATTCAAAAGTCACTAATACATGTAAAGAATATCATGGCAAAGGAACATTCCTTTGTGTCTGTGAAAAGGGTGGATCAGAGGAAGCTGGGGAAAACACTGCTGAGTTACTTTCGGTGGCTAAAATACATGCATCCACAGTCAAGAACTATAGGGATGCTATGGGAATGTTGGCCAACTGATACTACATTAGAGCCCAGTTTCCATGGTGTCTTGCCCTTGACTTCACTTCATTCCTGCCAGGAAGACTCCTTCCAGTCAACTGGGATACTCACTGAGACCTCAGGGGGAGAAAGTTTGCCAGTGGCCCCTCTCCTGGATGGATGTGAGGGCACAGGGGAGGAAAGGAGGATGCCAGCATCATTCCTGCAGCATACGCATGTGCTGTGCTGGCTCCTGTCACCGCGGCAGATGACCAACAGAAACAACTGAAAGGTGGGAGAGTTTATTTTGGCTCACAGCTTCAGGGTGCACAGTCTGCTGTTGAGTGATTCCACTCTTTCTGTGGCATAGGGAGGCAAAAGATCACAAAAGAAGGTCATGGGAGAGAGAGGCTACTCACTTTATAGTGGCCAGGAAAGAGAGAGAGACAAAGTGAGGAGGGGAAAAGAGGAGAGAAAGGACAAGATACTTATTTCTGGGGCATATTTTAGTGACTTCAGCTAGTTCCCACATTCCATACTTCACTACCCCTTAATAATCAAATTATAATTGATTCTATCAATGGATTAAAACACTGGTTGGGTCTGAACATTTATGATCTACATATCTCTGGCAACATTCTTGCAGGCATACCCTACAACCAGGCTTCACTAACCTCCTGGGGTTGACTCAGTGCAATAATGCTGATTATTAACCAAGATTAATGACAGGACTGCTTCTAATTTGTTTTTATGTGTGTGTGTGTGTGTGTGTGTGTGCCTGCTTATTTTATGTGCATCACATGCATGCAGTACCCATGGAGACCAGAAGAGGGTGTTAGATCCCTTGGAGCTGGAGTTATGGGGCTGAGAATTGAACCTGGGTCCTCTGTAAGAACAGCAAGTGCTCTTAACTGCTGAGCCAATTTTGCTGACTTTCGTTCAACCTGAACCACTCTGACCTTAAGCTCAAATCTCAGTGTCCAGCTTTCCTGAATCTAGGGTGTGCTCTTACCTGGTAGGTTTAGCTTTCTATCCCCAACTCTTTCCTAACTGTAGCGGGTCAGGACAAGGCTTGGGGAAAAAGACAGGCAGGAGAGATGTCACAAAATTAATTTACATAAATCACGTTCTATTTACAGATAACACATTGTTGATCCTTGCTTCCATCCCACCTACTTGGAAGTGACCTTGGCTTTATAAAATGTCACCTCTATCTTCAGCCAACTAGGAGGATTCCCTGGTCACTTCTCATGTGGCTTCTACCGAGTCCCAGTGACTGAAAACCATTGGCCTTCTGAGCAGAAAAAAAAAATTGAGGAAGCCTGGGAGGGATTCATTGCAGACAGTCTTAACAAACCAGGAAAGAAAGGCAGAGCCCGCTGTGGGAGCTGCAGGAACTGGGTGGAGCTGGCTACTTGCTGGGAAGTGTTTGGATATGGAAATCCTCCTCATTCAAAGTGGGAAAGCTGAAGTTTGCCCAGGCAGCTGAACTGGAGAAAGCAGGTCTGACAAGGCCTACCTGCAACCCCAACACTTGAGAGGCTGAGGGAGGAGGATTGTGAATTTGAAGCCAGTCTGGGCTGCAGAGTGAGACCCTGTCTCAAGGAACAAAACAAAACACAAAGAGAAGTGTTCTGTAGAGTGGCTAAAACCATCAGCTACACCAGGTGAAGCCGGAATATAACCAGTGTGCTGCTGCCTCAGACTAGAGCAAGCCCAGCCTTCCCCTTTGCCATGGCCAGAATGAGAGGCAGGGCTAAAAACTCAGTCTCCGCCTGCCTTGTCTTCTCGCTCTGTGTCTCAGCAACACAGAGAAGCTCTGGCCACGGCCATTTCTCTTTGGGAGTGCCATCCATGTCCCTGAGAGTGTCCCCTTCAGACCCCTGTCCTTGGTCCTCCTTTCTGCCACACCACGGGGCCACCTGCTGTTACCACGCACCAGCTCCTCCTGTACTCTAGACCTGGGGCCCCCTGCCATTTCCCCAGGCACTCCCCACTGTTTCTGCTCACACAGCCCTGTCCCCAGCAGGATGCTGCTGCCTGCCTGCCTGACAACTGTCAGCCCGAGGTGTGGACACCTTCTCCTTGGTGGCTTCCCCTTTTTCATTAGGTTTGACAATGCGTTTTTCCGAGATTAATAGTGCAGGGGGAGCCAAGATAGGAGGCTTTTAGTGGTGACAAACTGCCAGGCCCAGGTGGCTCTAGATGTTGCATTATAGCAGGCGCGGACCCACAGCAGAGCCCCGGGGCTAGGGAAGAAACAGTGGTGACTGTCCTGTCCCAGGGGCCTGGATCTCACACAACTGTCCCCTCATCCTGATCCCGTTCTGTGAACAGAAGGCAGGCAAGCCCAGCACACACACACGCACGCGCACAAACACACACACACACACACAGCAGCTGAGCTCCCAGAGACCACTGTCTCATCCGCTAGCCCAGTGCTCACACAGGAGGCCATGGATGGGCTGTTTCCAAGGAGGTCTCACTAGAGGGTAGCCTGAGGCCACGGAAGTCCACACTCCAGGTCAGGTCTCCATACCCAGCTCTGCTTGCTCCCATCTGCCTTTCCCTTCCACCGGCCCCACTTGGGATTTCACATATAGCAACAAAACCTTAGAAACAGGCAGGCCATAGAACACAGAGCACTGGATCCGACTCATGTCCTCTACGGCCATCTCTATCGTTACCACTGTGGCACCCAGAATAGGAAGCTCCACATTGTTAGTTGTCAGGGCAGGAATGGCAAAGCCTTTGGGCACAATGAGGAAGTTCAGAGAAAGGATGCACATTATCCATTTTAAGAAATAGTACAAGGAACATACATACGCTCATGTGAGCACACATGTCCACACTAATACATGTTTAGAGCCACGTGCATGCTCTAAGTATGGATGTTCATATTCACATAAATGCATTCATACGCATGTATACAGAACCACGTATGCAGAGAGACATGCGTAAGTGCCAGAGAAGCAGCACACGCATGCACACATGTCTATATATTTTTGGCAACAGCTTCTGGCCCCATCTCAATTCCATCTGGAAATCTCTGGATTGGAAGGATCTTTGAAATCATCTGGTCCAGATTCTGTTGGACCCAGAGAGGTGAAAGGGTATCTCCTAAGTCACACCGTGTTTTAGGACATGAGTTGATCTTAAAATACAGGTTCTTTCCCCAGGAAAATTGACCCAAATTTGTAAGACAATAATTATTTTGTATTTTCACATTTTTTAACCTCTGTTACTCTTTTGAGGGGCTGCAGTCAGTGTAAGGTGAATTAGAAAATCTAGGCACAGGCGGAATAAATTACTTGCTTAAAAGTAATAAATGTAGGCCTTACCTTCAACTGTGTGGCTCCCGAGCAGTCATTTGGACTCAGCTTGCTATCTATCCCTTCTTCTGAACCTTACCTGACCCAGCAGGAGTTCTTGAGAAGCCCCCACTCCTTTGTTCTTTGGGATCTTTGAGAACAAAACTGGACCTTCTGAATGAAGGTTGTTGTTGGATTTCTCTTCCATTCACTCTGCCTATATTCACTAAGCTGGTGGACAGAGGGTAGCCGCTCTCTTTCAGGGCGGTTGATTCATTGAAAGAGCTCATGTAGAAGAACTTCTGTGTTTCTCTCTCTCTCTCTCTCTCTCTCTCTCTCTCTCTCTCTCTCTCTCTCTCTCCCTAGTTGTCAGAGGTTAGCAATGGGCGTGTCCCTCCACCACTCTCCACCTTATTATTTATTGTTCTGGAAACAAGGTCTCTCTCATTGAACCTGGAGATCATGGATACAGCTAGTCTGACCAGCTAGCCAGTGAGCGCCAGGGACTCCTTGCCTTTATCCCTTCCTCAGCACCGAGATTACAGATGTGTGCCACCACATCTGGCTTTTATGTGGATGCTGGAGATCTAAACCCAGGTCCTCATGCTTGCACGCAGGCACTTTACTAGTGAATTATGGTGCTAGTCTTTGGTTTGGTGTTTTTGAGACAGGATCGTTTTCTATAGCTTTGCCAACCTCAAACTCATGATCTTCCCGCCTGTGCCTCCTGAGCATCGAGCCTGGCTGTAGTAGTTAATTTATTGTTTCTCTAACAAATACCTGGCAGAAACCACTAAAGGAAGGGTTCATTTTAGCCCATGGCTTCAGTGACGTTTCTGTTCCGCATGGAATGACAGAGTGGCTCTATCCTGGAGACAGGGGCTGAGGGAGGTGGGGTTCATGGCAGTACGAGTGTTTGCCGGAGTCTTGTTCACATGCGATGGTCTGGGAAAAAGAACCGGCCAGAACAAAGACTGGAAATAACCTGAAAAGTCCTGCCTGAAGTGACCTCCTTCTGCCAGCCAGGGCACATCTCCTGTGGGTTCCACAGTCCTTCAAAATAGCACCTCAAGCCAGTGACAGTGTTCAAACATGAACCAGTAGTGACATCTCAGATCCAAGCCATAATACTAGCACACGCACATATTTTTAACACTGCATGCCTTTTATAAAAATGTGAGAAAACATTATTTGAGAATTGTTTGGAGGTTGCTTAGGACAGTGAAGGCACAGATGGGCTCCCGTTCACAGAGTCGCCCGTCGGCCAACTGTCGGATCTATCTCAGATACATCTGTCAAAGTGGATTAATCCACAGTGATTCGTTATAGTCCTGCAAGGATGTAGGCATGCAGCTGTTCACTGGAAACACCTTTCCATGTAGCTATAGAAACTATTGGGTGAAAATAGGAAAAGCGGCAGTAAGATGCTTAGTGGGTAGGGGTATTCTGTCCTCAGGAGGGAAGAGTGGAGTTCAGTCATTGGGACCCTCATGGTGGAAGGGAGAGAACCATGCCCTGCAAGTTGCCTTTTGTCTTCCCTGTGAATGCAATTGCAATGGCACACACACACACACACACACACACACACACACACACACAACAAATAAATATTTTAAAAATAAGAAAAAAAACCCTGAAACTAGCCAACCATTGTAAAGATTCTTGATCTAAAGAGTGCTCTTAAGTCTTCCCTCTGCCCCTAAAATCCAAGCATCTAAAGCGTCCCTGAACAAATATATGACCATGGTCATCATGGGGCCCTTGGTGCTGGAGTGGATTTCAGTGACATTGGGATGTCCATGACATGCCAGGACTTATAACCATCCTGATGATGAGGTGAGCTCTGTCCTTTACCCCAAAAAGCTTCCAGTGACCATGGTGAGCTCCTGACTCTCCACAGTACCCTGGAAGGCAGAACAAACCCTGCTGTGAAGAGTGTCTACTCGGTCTTCTGAGAAAGCTGCAGGCAAGTGCTGAAGAAGCCACAGTTACAAAGTATAACAGACTGTGTTCCCCTAAAATCCACACAGTGAATCCAAATCTCCAACAGGGCCATATTAACTGGTGAGAATTTGGAGAGATGGCTGGGTCACCAGGGTGGGGCCCTTATGAGTAGAGTAAGTGCCCCTGCAAGAGACTCAAGAGACTAGAAGTTTCACCTACCAGGTAGGATGCAACAAGATACCTGGTACCTTCTGTGGATCGGGAGCTGAACCCTCACTGGGCACTGAGCTCACCAGGCCTTTAACTTGACCATGATCCTAGCCTCTAGATCTGTGAGTAATAGATTTTCTCTGTTTAAAAACACTAGGTGGCTTTATTCTACACTGGTGCAGAGCTCCAAACAGACAAAGAGAAAAGCCAAAGGGCACTTGAGGCCAGGAGGGTGCTGACGCCCTGTGTGCTCTTCCCAGAGAGCCTCTGGTATTGTCTGGAGGGAATGGGCACTGGCTCTGCATGATGCTGATGCTCAGGCACTGAGCTCAAGATGGAGGTTCTTCTTTCTGAGAGCCAAGAAGAAGAGCCTAGAATGGAAGTCTGGGGGGCTTGCCAAGCTTCATGATAACATCTAGATTTTCCTTTGTTTATTATATTCAATATTTTCTAAAGGCTATCACATTAGTGGTTGAAAGAACTCTAGAACATAATGTCTTCTTGGAGAGTTCTTTTTCCTTTTCTCCTTTTTCTCCCTGGCCTTAAACTCATGATATGTTGGTTTTATAGAGACATCACTACCCTCAACCTCTCTGGAAGGTTCTTCTGTCTGTTTTGTACTCGAGATAGATTCAACTGCAGTATCCCCATGATGTCCACAAATTTCTCTGAAAGTGTAGTGACTGAGACTCAGTGAACACCAGACCATTGAGTGAGCAGGACTTGGGTGTATTTTGACCCCTGCTTGCTACCCTGTTGTAACTGAAATGCTTTTCATCTGAGCCTCAGCTAACTCATCGTGGCCGCCTTGGAGTCCTTGTATGAGACCAACTAAGACAATACAGGTGAATTGTTACAGAAAGGGCCTAACTGGGTGCTCACCCTCTTCTTCAAAAACATCCAATCAGTCTTCTATCATCCAGTGTGCCTATCCTATGAGTGTGGTCATCCAGTGCTTTGTTGAAATTGAAAGGGGTAGAGAATGTAAGTACCACCTTCTTTGCTGTGGATGATTTGATGATTTTTTTTTTTTTTTTTACTGGCCATACTACTGCCAACCCCTCTGGGTTTGTTTCTGTCTTCTTCTCTCCTCTCTCTTCTCTCTCTCTCTCTCTCTCTCTCTCTCTCTCTCTCCTCTCTCTCCCCCTCCCTCCTTCTCACCCCCCTCCACCACTGAGTGAGCATCTCAGAAGAAAATACACCAGGAACCAATCTTTTCCCTATGTGATCCCCAAGTGTGTGTGTCCAGACTCCCAGGGAATGAGCCCAAACTGAAGAGGCAGTTCCAGCATTGAGAAGCCAGAGTGCAGTGGCACAGAAATCAATAATGTCTGCTCCTCCCCCTGCAAATGAGGGCCCTGCCCCAACACACTGATCTCCCATTAATTCTGGCTGACCAACAAAGCGGAGGCCACTGGCACGCCCAGAAATCCCGACCTCCAGCCCTTGGGGGGCAGAGCCCAACCTCCCCCCAGAGGTTAATGAGGCAGTTGTGTTTCTGGTTAAAGACAGAGCCGACAAGGCCACAGGGTTCATTCAAATGTTCAGAATACAGAACAGTTCATTGAAAAGAGAAAGCGCCCGGTGAAGGCAAGGCAGAGGAGGGAGGCTGGAGCCTGGACCTGCAGGACCACAGACCACTCCTGTTGCAGGGGCCAGGGAGCAGAGTTGCTTTTGTAGTTCTTAAATCGTCCTTTAAAACCTTCTCCTTGATTCCAGGTCTAATGGCAAACCCCTGAAATCCCTACATGGGGAGGCTGAGACCTGAGAATTTTAAGTTCAAGGCCAGCCTGGGTACAATATGAGATTCTGTCTCTCATGTACAAATCCCCTCTCACCTCTACAATGCAAATGCTGTCCTTGTTAATGTGGGGTGAGTGGTCAAGCTCACAGGTGAGGTCAGTCCCTGGATAACCCGTTGGACAACCCTGACTCCAGAACCACTTTTTGGTCGGGAAGGTGATGCTTGTCCCTATCCACGTCATTTCACCGCTGTGCTAACGTGCTAGAGAAAATCAACTCAAAGGAGGAAGGACTGATGTTGGCTCAGGGTCTCAGCTCGCATTCACATTGGCTCTGCTGTTGGGGGGCAACGACACTGTTAGAGGAATTGGTTCAACTTCAAGAATTTGCTCAAGTATTTCACTTATCAGGGTAGGGAGAAACTTTCAAAGAATAAAATTGAATGATAAAACTGGTTTTGTAAACAGTCTTGAATTTTATGGTTTTTCAGTTTCTCTGTAGCTTTGGAGCCTGTCCTGGAACTCCCTTTGTAGACCAGGCTGGCCTCGAACTCACAGAGATCCGCCTGCCTCTGCCTCCCGAGTGCTGAGATTAAAGGCACGCGCCACCACCGCCCGGCTCTTGAATTTTATGTAAGAAACAAATCATGATGATGGTGGAGACCAAGCAAGAGTAAGAACACAAGAGCGGTGTGACGTGCCACAGGCAGTTTTTCTCGGTCTTTCCCAGGCTGGTATCCCCACATACACACCCTGGGAATCCTCTGCCTGGGCTTCTGAACCCATCATATCACATGACTTGTTTTTGCAGGGGCGGTGAGCACCAGTCTCAGAATCCTTGTCTATGTGGTAAAGGTGTCCTCTGTGCCTCCTGCTCACCAGGGTGGCTCAGGTTCGTAGTATAGAAGTGGGGTGTAAGGAACAAAATGGTCACTTGGTGGCCATCTAGAAGTTAAGGTAGAAGAGGGTTGAGTGAAATTCGGCTTTCCCTAAACCTAAGAACATGCGTCTCTCCAGGCGTACTTTACCAAAGCAGGACTATGGTGATTTGTGACAGGATTATGGCGTGTGTTACCCTCGTCTTTCTCCAGCCAGACTGTCTGTGCTTGCTCTAGTGACTTGCATGATGTTTGCAAATGACCTGAACTATTTGCTTTGGCTCATGGTTTCCTTGTCATGGCCTACCCTGGGGTCGGCATGAGGTAGGACAGCATGGTAGCGGGAATATGTGACAGACGTTACTCATCTCGTGGTAGACAGGAAGCAGAGAGAAAGGCAGGAGCCACCAGCAGCAGGTCACCCAGAGAGCCTCCCTCCATTGGCCTACTTCCTCCAGCAACTTTCTGAAGTTTCTAGAGACCCCTCAAATAACACCACAGACTGAAGACCAATCATTCAAAGCATGATCCTAGAAGTGGGAGGGTGTTTCATAGGCAAACTCCAGCACCTCCTTACTACACAGCCTCCTCTGAGGGTGGTAGGTGGGAATAAGCAATGATGGTGACCCCTACCTTATGAAAAAACACAGACTCCTCCCAGTATCTGCTTAGGAGTCTTCCTTAGGATTTACTTTCGGTTTTCATTCTGTGTATCCATGTGTGTCTATGTGTGGGCATATGCGTGTGAGTGCAGTTGCCTTCCAAGGCCAGAAGAGGACATGAGATCCCCTGAAGCTGGAGTTACAGGAGGTTATGAGCCGCCCAGCGTAGGCGATGGAGTCAAACTTGGGCCCTCTGCAAGAGCAATGCGTGTTCTTAACCAGTGACATCTCTCCAATCCCCCACTTAGGATTATAAGCATATGTGTGTGTGTGTTGTGTGTGTGTGGGGGGGTGCTTTGCCTGCATCTATGTTCATGCATTATGTATGTACCTGGTGTGGTCAGAAGTCAGAATAGGTGTCATAATGTTGGAACTTTAGTTACAGATGATTGTCGCTTCTGTATAGATCCTGGGACTTGAACTCAGGACCTCTGAAGAGCAGTCAGTGCTCTTAGCCTTTGAGCTGTCTCTCTTGAGCCTACTTAGGATTCTCGAGGAAGTATTCTTGCATCTTGCATTCTCTCGGGCTCACACACCGTAGCATTTGTTATAATGCTGCTCCGTATCAAAGGCCATGCCAGGCACTGTTGCAGACAGGGTTTAAGGGTCCTGTGGGAGTCACACTTGTCCATGAGAAGCTTATATTCAGGGAAGGCTATGACACTGAACAGAAGGCATTCGGCCACCAAGGCAGCATCAGGGCTGAGGAGGCTGGAGACCAGGCAAGGCCCCTTGCAGTAAAACATGAGGAACAAATCAATGCCATGGGTGAAGGGAGCATGTCTGTGTGCCGGGGGAGGCAGGCTGTGTGGTAGAGAATTCTCAAAGAGAGCAAATCGTAGCATATGTCAAGTCTCTGTTCTGTGGTGATGTGAGTGGAAGACAGGTTTGCTTGTGTGACTCAGGGCTGCCATGCTTTGGCTGCAAGATATACGAGAACAAGAAAAGAAGTGTTGACAGAGGCCATTAGTTCATTTCCCGACCACCCTCACTCAAAATAATCACACAGAAACTGTATTATTTATATCCCTGCTTGGCCAATAGCTTAAGTGTATTGCTAGCTATTTCTTATATCTTAAATTAACCCATTTCTATTATTTTATATTTTAGCATGATGCTCATGGCCTACCGGTAAGGTTCTGACTGACAGCTCATGTCTTTCTCCTTTGGCGGTTCCGTGACTTCTCCCTGACTCTGCCTACTATTTCTCTATATCTTTTCCAGCCTGACTATATTCTGTTAAGCCATTGGCTGAAAACAACTTCTTTATTCATTAACCAATAAAAGCAAAGCATATACAGAAGGGCTTCCCATACCAAAGAAGGGTTTGCAGGAGCTGTTCATAGGAGGACTGAGAGCCAGAGATGGGATTTCACAGTGTGTGTTGCTCAGCCTTACACCACGGTGAGCAAATCTCTGTGGGAAAAACAGTTTGACAAAGGGTTTACTTGGTTCATGGTCTCATGGGGTTCAGTCTCTCGTGGGTGACCCTGTACTTGACTCACAGTTTCATGGGGTTCAGTCTTTTGTGTGTGATCTTGTACTTGGCTCGTGGTCTCATGGGGTTCAGTCTCTGGTGGGCGGTTCTATTGTGTTTAGGCTCTTTGCAAGAAATACAGCAGAAGAGCATAGGGAAGCTGTTAGCTGCATAGCAGCCACAATGGAGAAAAAAAGAAACAAGGGCTGAGAGACATCTGGGACAAGACACCTTTCAAAGACAACGTCCCCAATGACCTGATTCCTCCAAAGAGACCTCCACCTCTTCAATTTAACCACCTTCCTATAATACCATGAAAGTGTGAATACATTCATGAATGAGTCTACCAACAAAGTCAGAGCCCTTGTGATTCAATCTTTTCTCAATTGTTTGATTCAACAGGTGAGGACCAGGCCTTTTACAGGGGAGCCTTTGGACAGCCATTCCAAACCAGTGTCTGGTGAGTCTGAAGGACAGTGGCCTTCAACCTCATGCTATGTTGCTTCCATCCCTGGGATCACAGCTGTGTCCCCAAGTTTTCCTGTCCTTCCTATTTCTGGTATCACCTCTTTTCATAGCAAGCCAGCCAGGAAACTGAGAGAAATTTGGCAGAAACTTATGAAATAAGCCATATTTAGGAATGCCCCCAAAAAAGGCAGCATAAAAAGAAAGGTCTAAAATGTGTACAGCCTGTGCCTTCTCTAATCTCAGTATTCAGTGGAAAGAGACTGGATTGACACACCCACCTCCTAAGCAGCTCATGGAGCAGCTGGGGTAGTCAGGGACACAGGACTGGGGTACCACAGCATTAAGGGATAGGCGGGATAGACTGGACAAAGCAAGACTTCCATCCACATGTGTCACCCAGTCATAAACCTGCTGATGGTAGCTGGCAAGAGACAGGGTGATGGTGTTCACTGAATGTCCACTGTGTTCTGGGCATGGTCCCTGCCTTATGACCCTTCCAGGCTAGAGGAAATGTAATGAACAAACAGGTTACCCCAAACCATGTAATGGATCATCTAATGGGTCAAGGGCAGGGCTGCAAAGCGGTCTCCGGGAAGGGACACCTTATGCAAACGTAGGGGCCAGGGATGTTTTCCTGGAGGTAGATGGTTGGCTCTTTGCTTGAAATGAGAGTGGAAAGTGACTAAGAGAAGAGAAGCTAGAGGAAGCAGGAGCCAGCTTCAGGGCTGTGGAGGGGATGGGTTCATTGTGAAATTTGTGAATATTTGAAAGGCACAGAGCATTCTGAATTTGAATGTTGAACCAGGATTATGATACCGACTTCCAAAATCACAGTGGCGAAACAGAAAGGGGAAAAGCAGAGTGGGTTCTACTAACTCTAACCCAGCTAAGTGGGCAACAGAGGGTCTAGAGAGATGGCTCAGCAGTTAAGGGAGCGTGTTGCTCTTGCACAGGATCAGGGTCAATTCTCGCACCCTCATGGTGACTTACAACTGTCTTAACACAGTTCCAAAGAATTAAATGTCTTTAGGGGGCTGGACAGATGGCTCAGAGGCTAAGAGCACTAGCTGTTCTTCCAGAAGATCTGAATTGGATTCCCAGTATCCACATGGTGGCTCACAATTGTCCTTGTCTCCAGCTCCAACTCCAGTGCCCTCTCCTGACCTCCGAGGTTACCAGGCATACCCATGGTACACATACACACATGCACATTGTGGGAGTCCCCTCTGTATGCTGTGAATACCATTGGTTAATAAAGAAACTGGCTGGGCCTATAGCAAGCTGGAACTTAGTTAGGTGGGAAAAACTAAGCTGAATGCTGGGGAAAAGGAGGCAGAGTAGGGAGAAGCCATGTAGCTCTGCCAGAGACAGATGCCAGAACTTTACCCGGTAAGCCACAGCCTTGTGGCAATACATGGATTAATAGAAATGGGTTAAATCATTATCTAAGAGTTAGCCAATAAAAAGCTTGAGCTAAAGGACCAAGCAGTGTTTTAAATAATATGGTTTCTGTGTGATTATTTCAGGGCTGAGAATCTGGAAAACAAAAGCGGACCCTTTACAACACATGCAGACAAAACTCTCACACACAAAAAATAAAGAAATAAATCTAAAATACAAAAATGTAAAGAGTACCTAATTGAGACACATTGTAGTTTTCCTGGTGGCAACCTGCTTTCTGACTTTTGCTTTTTGGTCAAGAAGGAAGAAGGTAGTAAGCCTCCTGATGTGGAGGTGGGAAGGAGTTTGAAGCAGGAAAGTGACAGAAGCAGAATCCTAGGGACCCCTGCCTCGGGTGGAATGAGGTATGAGACACACAAGCTGAACCCAAACCCAGAGCCCAGACCCACAGCAAGGCAGGAATTTTACTTTCCTTTTCAATGTCCATTGCTGTTCTTTTCTAACATGTAATAATTGTAGATGGAGTACAGTGTGATATTGATGTATACAATGAATACTGATCAAATCAGAGGAACTAGAATTTGCATCTCATTAGCATTTCTTTATGTTGGCAATCTCCAGGCTTTCTCCGAGCTCCACAGAAAATGCGTAATGGTTTACTAGGAACTGTAGTTAGGTTCGCAGCGGTTCAGGAGGTACAGAGCCTAGCCCTGTGTCAGGCTCTGTCTTCTCTTCTATCTCCTCTCCCCCAGCTTTTCCCAAAACATCTCATATCCCATTTCCACACAACCTCTCACTGTTTAGCTCAAACTGGCCTGTAGGTCCCTATGCAGCCTTCAAGTGCTGTGTCAATATGCTCAGCTTAGAGCAACATTCTCAGTTTCTACAGATGAGAGAAAACATCAGTATTTGTCTTCCTATAGCTGGCTTATAACACCCTCTAACTCCATCCATTTCGTGGCAAATAATTGGATTTCACTCTTTCTGTGCCTGAATTAGTGGTATACACATATTTTTTCTTTATATAATCACCTGTCACAGAGACAGCATGACAGCATATCACAGCAGGCCAGGAATCAGGGGTACTTCTTTCCTTCTTTTCTTTTTCTCAGAACCATTGTTTTCAAGTTTTTATTTCAAGATTTAGTTACTTTTATTTTATGTGTATGAACATTTCTTCCTAAATGTATCTCTATGCACCTTGTGTGTGCCTCGTGCCCTTGGAGGTCAGCAGAGGCATTGGATTTCCTGAAACTGGAGTTGCAGGTGCTTGTGAGCTACCATGTGGGTATGGAGAACCAAACCCAGGTCCTCTGCAACAGCAGCAAAGTGTTCTGAGCTGCTGAGCCGTCTCTTCAGTCCCAACTTATTTTTTTTTAAAAATTTCATACATGAATAGACTGAATTCACAACATTTCCAACCCTCCCTCAAATTTCTCCTGTGCCGACCCATCTCAAATTTATAGACATATAATTCCAAGCCTGATTAGCGCTACCCATATGTCCCTACAGCTAATGCTGAACACTTAGGGTTAAATACTTGGAGAAGACAGACTCTCCCACCATCAACATCCATTGATTGTCTATAGTTATGGGTGAAGATTTGTGAAGTTTTCCCTCCTCCATGTTGGCATGTCATCTGGTTTGGCCATTGTGCAGGTCTTGTATAGGCAATCATGTTGGTGAGATTTCGTGGGTGCAGCATCTCTGTCACATATAGAAGATACTATCTCACAGCCTGCATCTTACAATACTCCGGTCCATTCTTTCTCAATGTTCCCTGAGCCTTAGGTGTAAGGGTCCTGTTGTAGATGTACCAGTCAGGGAAGGGCACCCTACAGTCAGTTCTTCTCTGCATCCTGAGTGTGTGATAGGCTGTAGGAACTCACGCCCAGACACTTCGTTGAGAAAGGGTGAGAGCTGCACTTCTCTGTGGGTAGAAGCATGAGCATTCAGCACGCAATTGGAAGCTATAGTGACTTAGGAAAAGGGTAGTTGTAGGTTCTCTTCTAGGATCTGTATCTTTAAAGAGGGTTTGAGTGAGCAAATACTCTAATGCAAATTTCCACCAAAGACTACAGGCTTCCACTTTATATCACTTGGGTAGATCTCTAGGATTTTCATGGGGCCAAAGGGGCTAAAAGGCAAAATAATTTGATTTAAAACATGAGAGTTTTCTTGATGCTTTCTTAATGAAATTAGCATGATGCTTCTTGCCAGTGGAGTTTGAAGAATCAGATCATACACTATGTCTCATCATGGAGAACATGACAGGCATAGGACAACAGAAATAAAATGTATTATTATACATCCACCTAATTCCCAATCACAGTGACTTGCAAGTTTGGTAAGCTACTTGCTTCTACTGTTGCAACATTGTTTTTAATTGGTGAGTCCTGGTGCATGTGTGTCATATAGTTGTGATGGGAAGTGTTCCCTGGCGGGCTTTCACCTATCTCAAAGGCTTGGACCCTCAGATGGCGGTGTTAGAAATATAGCAACTGATCACTAAGAGGTGATTGGATCATGAGGGTACTAACTTCATCCAAAGGTCCATCCACTGCTGCATTTGCTGAGTGGGTCTGTGTTGGTTAATTTTACCTGCCTCCAGGTTCCCTCCTTGAGTTTATGCCCTGATTTCCCTCAATGAAGTGTGTGCCCTGACCTAAGCATTATAAACTGAAACAAACCATTGCCTCCCTAAGTTGCTTTTAGTCATGGTGTTTTACAGTAATAGAAACTGTAACTCAGATAGGGTTATCAGGAGATGGGACCTTGAGGACGGAGAACTGTACAAGTGCCTTTGAAAGAACTATCTCACCCTCAGCTACCCCCCCACCATGTATCTCTCTGTGTCTCTCCCTTCTGACTGCTATCAGTTGAACATCCTTCCTTGGCATGCCAGTCCGCCGTGATTTTTCTGCTCCACTATGGGCCTAAAAACAATGGAGACAATAGATCCAGCCAAGTGGGAGCTGAGCCTTCTGAAACCGGGAGCCAAAATCAATCTGTAGCCCTGTGAGTTGGTTTCTTCATTGCTCCAGGAAGAAGCCTGATGCAATAGTCGCACTCGTCTTGCAAATACAATTTTAGGCTTTACCTCTGGACACTATAAAATAAGAATTTTCCCTTGCTAAACCTTAGAATTATTCACAAAGAAAATGAATCTAAGAATTTTTATGTTAGGATTTTTTTAATATTTAACATTTTCTTTGACTGATGAATCTATTTCCCTTATTGTGTCTTCAACGCCTGAGCTTCTCTCTTCCATGTCTTATTTTCTGTTAATGATGCTTGCCTCTCTATTTCCTGTTCCCTTACCCAGATTTTCCACTACCAGGAATCCCTCGGTTTGTGTTTTCTTTATTGCGTCTATTTCCATTTCCAGATCTTGAACAGTTCCTTCATCTGTTTGCTTGTTTGTCTTTTTTTCAGAGATTTGCTGAGTTCTTCCAATTTTTTGTTGCCTTTCCCTCAATTTCTTTAAGGAACTTTTTCATATCCTCTTTAAGGACCTCTGTTATCTTCATAAAGTCATTTTTAGGATCATTTTCTTGTGTTTCAGCTGTGCCTGGGTCTTGCTGTTTTACAATAGCTGGGCTCTGGTGATATTGCCCTTTCTGTTATTGTGTGGGTTTTTTTTTTTTGTTGTTGTTGTTTTTCAAAACAGTATTTCTCTGTAGCTTTGGAGCCTGTCCTGAAGTAGCTCTTGTAGACCAGGCTGACTAGGCTGGCCTCAAACTCACAGAGATTTGCCTGCCTCTGCCTCCGGAGTGCTGGTATTAAAGGCATGTGACACCCCCATACAGCTAATCATGTTCTTACACTGATATTTAGCTTTCTGGTGCTCCTAGGCTCTACTTGACCTTTGGTAAAGCCAAAGACTTCTTCCAAAGTAGGTCGGATATGGGGTAAGGGTGCAGTCTGGGGTTGTTAGATTAAAGGGGTTAGGCAGACAGTATGTAGGGGTTTCTCAGCACCACTTTGGCCTCCAGTAAAGCTACTGGGGCTGTGGGCCCTGGTGTGAAGCTCAGGGGAGGGAGAGATTTAGGGATATTTACTACACAGTATTTGAAGTTATCAGGACTGGAGAGATGCTCACTGATTAAGAGCACTGACTGACTTTCCAGAAGACCTGAGTTTAGTTCCCAGCACCCACATGGAAGCTCGTAACTATCTGTTAATGTCAATTTCAGGGGATCCAGACCCTCTTCTGGCCTCTATGGGAACTGCATACACATGGTGCACAGACAAGCATGCAGGCAAAATACCCAAACATAAAAAACAAAATAAATAAATAATTTTCAAAATAAATAAATAAGACATCCAGGTACAGAAAGTACTGCTCAAATGGTACATAATACCTAGAGATGAAATCTATATCAAAGTTAATGGAGAATTTATGTGATTAGAAATTTCATCACACAGAGTACATAAAAACAACTATGGAAAAATTCCATTAAACAGGAAAAATAATACTTGGAAAGAGGTAAAAGAAAACTCACTTGGCCAACTTAGAAAATTTACTTATTCTCACTAGACTCGAAAGAAATAAAAATTAAAATCTTGGCATAGCAAATTTTTTTTCAATTTGTAAATTTGGGTGTGTATGTGTGCATGTGTGTGTGGTGTATATATAGTTTATATAGTGTGTGTGAGAGAGAGAGTGTGTGTGGTGTGGTGAGTGTGTGAGTGTGTGTGAGAGTATGTGTGTATTGTGTGTGTATGTGTGAGTGTGTGGTGTGATGAGTGTGTGAGTGTGTGTAAGAGTATATGTGTGTGTGTGTGTCTGTGTGTGTGTGTATTCACTTCTACTAGATCTTGGTGTGGTCACCCACCTCCACAAACCCTATTTCTTGTCTTCCACCCTGACTGCTTCCCAAATAGAGAGTTTGCCTCCACCTCCCAGGTGCATGGTGACAGAGCAAGGTCCCCATTCTAATTCGCAGACTCTGGAGTTATAATAGAGCTCCAGGGTCTGAGCAGTTACATGCTACCCATAAGGACTCTCTTCCTCATGGATGATGCCCTGAGATTCTGCCCTGATGTTGTCACTCTCTCTCCTGGGCTTGACACTAAGGACAAAAGAAGGTCGCTTTAATCCACCTTGTATAGTTGTTTCCTATAGAATGAAGGAGGGAAGCTTATGAAATTCGAAAGAAATTTAATAAGGGTCTCGAGGCTTGTCCCCATGGTATAAGCAGTGCACAGCCACTGGGGAAGTGGAGAAACTTTGCTGGTGTGTCTGCCCATACCCTGCACTCTATGTAGAGATGAAGTTGCCCAAGAGTCACTTTGTGCTTCTGTAAGTAACTCAACAATCTTCCTGCTTCTCTAAGATAGTCCAGCTGGGTTACCTGCAGCTGTCCACACTGTTATACTGGGCACTCATTTCACATCCTCCACCATCTTTCTTTCTCTTTCTCTCCTTCTGAGACAAGGTCTCACAATGTAGATCAGGTGGCATGTACCTCACTATGTAATCCATGGTGATCTTCAGCTTGTGGCAATCCACCTGTCTCAGCCTCCCAAGTGCTGAGATAACAGGTATGAGTCACTGTACCTACCCGTTCACTATGGTGTCTGCAAGCTGGCTAACCTATGGTCTTGCCAAAATGGGCTTTGGTATGAGCCACTATACCTACTCGTTTACTGTAGTGTCTGCAAACTGACTATCCTATGGTCATGCCAAGGTGGGCTTGCAGGAGACCCACCTTACAGATTCCTTCATGGTCCCTCACCCCACCGCACCACAGATACAAAGATACAAATGGGTTGCTTTTTTCATTGCTATGATGAAATACCCTGCAAAAGCAACTTAGTTGCCATATTTCCACAGTACGTTCATCCACTGATGAGCATCTAGGCTCACTCACTACCGTGACAAGAGCTGCAATGAACATGGATGTGGATCATACACAGAAGGAAGACAGGGCAGCAGGAAGGAGCATTACTGGGAAGAGGGTTTTAGCAGAGAAGTGCTTGAGAGAGAGAGGGACGGATGCTGAAAGCAACTAAAATTCATTTTGTGCATTCATTAAACCATCAAAAAATAGCAAAAATGGAGGAGGAGCCACTTAAGACAGAAAGGATTTGTTTTGGCTTACCTCTTAAGGGCTCTTTCCATGGAATTGGTGACAAGAACATGAGGCATCTGGTGACATTGCCTCCACAGTCAGGAGGTAAGAGAGAGATGAACATGGTTGCTCAGCTCACTTCCCCCACTTTAGTCCTTCCAGGACCTGTACTTTCAGACTGTGTCTCCCCCACTCTATGAAATCCTTCTGGAAACATCCACAGATGTGCACAGAACTGTGCTTCTGTGATGGTTCAGCATCTAGGGAAGCTGAAAATCAGCACTGACTATCACATGATGCCAATAATCACAGCGACACATGAGCAGTGAATACCAGCTTTGAAAGAAGTGTCTTAACTTCACTCTAGCCAGATAGCTATCTAAAAGTATCCCATGGAGGATACTTCAGAGCCTCTTCTATTATGACCACATACGGAGGGGACAACATCCACTAAGGCCATTTCTTGTATACTATACATTATACTATATGTTTACTATACATATACTATATGTCATTTCTTGTATACTGTAGTTGGTAGGTTATTGTTCTTCTATATGCAAATATACTCTTTATTCATTATTTTAAAAATATCATTTTTGATTCTTTGTGGAGTTGAAATCTTTATTCTTTGGTGCACCATTTTAATGCAACTCTATATCTAGGATGTAAAAAAAAGGAAACACTAGGATTTTTTTTTTAAAAAAAAAAATTTCTTATCAATTAGCCAGTCAAGCTAACAATTTGATTGTATGCACTAGCTCAAGTTACAGCCAGTATCAGAAGGGCCCAAGGGGTTTGGCAGAGTTTCCTGATTTTGTGCCACCAGCTAGCTCCTGGCTTTTCACTGTACCTACATGGGCAGTCAAGATGAATGAGAAAGGAGAAATATAACACAGGAAGACCCTGAATAGATTCGGTGGTCAGGAGGCATTAATCTTGACATGCGTGGTCTGCTTCTCTGAGGAGCCATCGTCACCCTTTCCGACCACCACACTTCATTTGTCTGCCTAATGTCCCATAATCTAAGCCTTTTGATTAACCCTACAAATGCGCTCTGCCCCTGAAGGATCTTTGCCCTTTTGGGTTGTCTGGACAGTACAGAATACTGAGATATTTTCTTCAACTTGTTCATGGCGATAAGGCTTTCCTGGAGCCATCAAAGTCTACCTTGTTCCTTGGTAACTTCAACCTTACATAAGCTGCATCCCATTGATGCTGCAACCGAGGATAAATCCCGGGGAAGGAGCATGGTATGGCCTGCATTTGCTGAGCACATATTTTGTTCCAGGTTCTGCACAATGTGTTACTAGGAACATGTTGATGATGAACACCCAGTGTGGGAGGCTTTACCTGTTCACCTGCCGGACACAATTTGCAATCGAGAGGTGATCTGAGAGAGAAAATCAGAAAAACAAATCACTAGGTCTTGGATGAGGTGGTTCAGGGCAGCCTATGCATTTGTTGGGCTGGATGGGCAAGGAGGAGAGAGCAAAAGGTTCAGGTTTTGTGTGAGAAAAACTTTAAATATGAGGGAAGGACAGAGGAAGTTGGACCAGGCTGTCAGAATAGATTTTCCACCATATACTATAATGTAAGTCTGTTGTTACAGCTACCCAAAAGCTTGAGGCAAAAGAATCACAAGTTTAAGACATCTCTGGGCTACAGAGTGAATTGAAGACCAGATGGAACGATTCATTTAGGTACTATCTCAAAATTAAGAGTTAGAAGATGGTAGGGCATGAAGATCTGTTATAGAACCCCTACCTAGACTCCCCCAGTGAGGGACTGGGGTGTGGCTCAGTGGTAGAGCCCCTGTCTAGAATCCCCCATTGAGGGGCTGGGGTGTGACTCAGTGGTAGAACCCCTGTCTAGACTCTCCCAGTGAGGGGCTGGGGTGTGACTCAGTGGTAGAGCCCCTGTCTAGAATCCCCCAGTGAGGGGCTTGGGTGTGGCTCAGTGGTAGAGCCCCTGCCTAGAATGCCCCAGTGATGAGTTGGGGGCGTGGCTCAGTGGTAGAGCCCCTGCCTAGAATCCCCCAGTGAGGGGCTAGGGGTTTGGCTCGGTGGTAGAACACTTGTGTAGAATCTGTTAATTAGCAGGTAGGATAATGACCTAGAATTGCTTGCCTAGTGTGCAGAAGCTACTAGGTTCAATCTTTGATACCACAAAACATTAAAAATAAAATAAGTCTTTCCTTTCTCTAAGTTGCATGAGGCGCAAAGATGGTAGGTGCTGTTTTTCCTGCTGGGTACTTCCTAACAGGCACTCTAGCTTTCAGACAAAGGGCCTGGAAGTTGGTCATGCACCTCCTGGTACCTTCATAATCACACCAAGTCTTTTAAAAGGCTAAGAGAACACAGACGGCAGGAACGTCCATGCGACAGATTTAATTGCAAAAAACTTGACTACGGCAAAAACCCTTCCTTGACTTTCCCTCTAGATAGGCAAGAAATGCAGATGCAGGTTCTTCTGATAGTAGGCACGTGCCCACACCCTTGACTGCATCTCTGCTCAAAGATGCTCTCCCTGGGACAGCTCAGCCTAACTGGCCTGGTGGTAGAGATGGAGAGTTTGGGAAATTGATCTAAGCCTGTTGAGTGGCAGGAAAGTTTGGCATGGGCCATGCAGGAGAAGAAACTCATCCGTGGGGTACAGCCAATCCCACATAGGGTCCTGAAGGATGGACCCTCAGGACCAGCCAGCCGGAAGCTGATCACCTGCTTCGTGCATAGATATGTTCTTCACAGCAGACTTTCCCAAAAGCCAGCATCAACTTAGTGTCTCCTAGGCCGTAGGAAGCGTCACTGGCCCCCAGGTGTCTCTCTCTCTCTCTCTCTCTGCATCAACTGGGAAGTAGAAAGAGATGAGCAGGAAGGTGGCTTCCCAGTCAGTCTTCCTGCTGGGTACCAACCCCACTTAAAGGGAGGGGCTAATGAGCAGAAGTATCCAGGATCTCATAACAAGTTGGAAAGTTTCAGGGTTTGGAGGTGAAATGGCCTCCACAGGCTCATGTGCTTGAGAACTTAGCGCCTAGCTGGCACTGCTGTTGTGGGAGGGTGTAGACCCGTAGGAGGTGGGTCCCAGCTGGAGAAGATTCGCAGCTGCAGAGGTGAAGCCTGGAGACTCCACTTCAGGCTCATTTCTAGCCTGAGCCTTCTCACTTCCTGGTCCACTGAGACATGAAGAAGTGATATCCCGTGTCACCCAAATGGAACCATGTCCACTGCTCCAGATTCCTTGATGCTAAAAGGAATCAAAATAAACTTCTGTCCACCTAAGTTGTTTCTGTCGGGTATTTTGGTCACATGTAACAGCTGGATTAACGATTATGTGGACAGGCTTTTAAAAGCATTCAGTTGAGTCTCTTTTGTGAATTGAAACTACTACAAGAGTCTCTCAGTCCCATCATATACAAATCCATAGTTTGATTGAACCTGGAGGCAGAGGGTGGATTGGCCTACCTGAAGATGAACAGGAAGTGTTGGATAGGTTATATGCCAGATGACTTTTGCTTATTCCACACAGCACAGAATGGGGCCTTTGGTTGAATGGGTCACTAATAGAAGCATTTCAATGGTGCCCAAACTTCACACATAAAACTCTAGCCCTGAAGGGTGTTGAAGGCACAGAACATCTCTGATGGTGAAGGTTGAACAGCAGCTCTTTTGGGGTGGAGAAAGTTCTGGGAGATGAGTGTGTCTGTTACAGCCTCCCAGAAGGGATGCTCTGGACATCAGTGGCAGTGTTTCATAGGTTATACAAAATAAAATCAGAACAAGGAGAAATTCACTCAATGCAGATATCTTCTTTCTGTGTGTCTCTCTCTGCTTCCTTTCGACCATGAGGTAAATAGCCTCTTACCCCATACACTCCTGCCAGCAAGGCTTCTGCTTCATCCTATACCCAGGGTTAACAGTGTGAGACCACAGGCTGAAATCTCCTAGACCGTGAGCCAAAACAAGTGACCTTTGCTTTTGAGTCCTTGCATCTGGGATTTTGGTGAGTCTGTGCAAATGCAAACAGAAGAGTAGGGGAAAACCGCACTTCCTAACTTCTGACTCACTTTTGCAGAAGCAATAGTAGATGCTTATGGAAATGGAGAAGTCATTTTTCAACATTGTTATGCAGTTTTCAAAATTCTAATGACTGCATAATAGTCTACTTAACCAATCCCTGACGAATGGACATTAGGTTATTTCCAATTTTTCACCATTATAAATAACGCTATGATGAATATCCCTGTGCATAAATCTTGGTGGTTACCTCTGATCACGTGCTGAGGTGAAAGCAGTAGACATGGATTAGTGAGCTGAAGTAATGAGAAATCTTAAGGCTTTTCATACATAATTCCAAGTTCCACAAAACTGCGTATAAATTTACAGCCCTATGTTTTTCCTTTAACCCCATGTTTCCAAGCAATGAACAAGAAATATGTTAACATCTTCTCAGCCTGAAAAGTGATCAATGGCAGGGCAGGAGACGGGGTTCAGCAGGTAAGATGTGTTTCTGTGCTCTTCTGGAAGACTGGAGTTCAGTTCCCAGGACCCATATTCTGTGGCTCACAACTGTCTATCTCCAGGAGATCCAATGCCTTCTTCATGCACACATGGGTGTACACACACTACATCCCCAGAAGGAAGAGAACACAGTTGATCTTCCAGCTTCAGCAGGAGGAAAGGCCTGCTTGCTCAGATCTCATTTGGGTGTCTCACTGAAATTAGTGGGGGCCTCTGGGGTAGCTCAGGCTTTTTCCCAGCATGGAATCTGTGCTGCCTTTCCTTCAGTTTGTGACCCCACATCTAGGGTGTGAGAATTTCCACTAAGTCCTCAGAAGTGACAGATATGTCTCTGATGGCTTCAGAAGGTACTATGCCACATAGGTACCACATTTTCTTTACCCATTTACCTATGCATAGGGACCAGGGTTGACCCCATATCTTGGCTGTCGTCACAGAGTGGAGATGCTCTGGTCCTCTGGTTTTGATGCAGACACTGGAAAGAAAGTTCCATTCTATACTTCATTTTATGCTCCATTCAATGTTCCATCCATGCTTCCATTCATGTTCCATCCATGCTCCATCTATGTTCCATCCATGCTCCATCCATGTTCCATATATGCTTTACTCCATGTTCCACCCATGTTCCATCCATGCTCCACCCATGTTCCATCCATGCTTCATCCATGTTCCATCCATGCTCCACCCATGTTCCATCCATGCTCCACCCATGTTCCTTATATGCTCTACTCCATGCTCCACCCATTTTCCATCCATGCTTCATCCATGTTCCATCCATGCTCTATCCATGTTCCATCCATGCTCCACCCATGTTCCATCCATGCTCCATCCATGTTCCATATATGCTCTACTCCATACTCCACCCATGTTCCATCCATGCTCCATCCATTCTATCTGTAATTTTCCAGTTCTGGCTTTAGGAAGGCTTCCATATTGCATTCTAAAATATCTCAACCAAGCACAATGTCCCAGCTGTGCACAGAAGTCTATGGGAAATCCACAGAGCCCATCATATCTTTGATTATAGCTCTGTTCTCGATCCTTTGTTGTGGTCCCCTTATTCTTTGTTTAGATTTCTTTATTTTGAAGTCCCAATGTTGGGAAGGCTAAGGCAGGAGGGCTGTAAGTTCAAGGACTGACCAAAAGGATGTAGTCAATATTAGACTCTATAAAAAGGAGCCTACTACTTCTCTCTGTGTGTCTGTCGCTGTCTCTCTACCTCCATCTGTCTCTATTTCTGTCTCTTTCTTTGTCTGTTCCTGCTCCCCTCTCTTTTTTGAGCTTGGGTACTAGCCTCCATCCTCCTCTGCTTATTTGTATGGGTTACAGATTAAAACTCTCCATAATGTAGAGGGCTTTCATTGTTTTCAGGCAAATCATTGGTGTGTAATGGCTGGTCTCCGTTTCACTTCCACACATCTTTATAAGATTTTCCCTGCCCATTGGTTCTGCATGACTCTTGTCAAATGCTGATTCTGTATGACTCTTGTCAAATTTGTTCCTGAACATTATTTGCTTGTGAATGATTCCATAATAAGGACCTTTTTAATTATATTCTTCAGCTGGTTGTCTCTAGTAAAATAGTAAGTATACTCCACCCATGCTGCTCATACTAGGTTCTATTATCAATTCCAGTGAGTTCCTTGTTGATTCTCTTTGGTTTTCTAGGTATGGTGTTATATTACAAGTAAAAGAACTACAGAATATAGTCTCTCAATTTTTTAATTTGCTTTTGGATGCTGGGTACTGAACAAAGGTCTTCATAAATGTTAAGACACTCTGCCACTGAGCTAAAATCCCTCAATATCCTCTAAAATGTGTTTTTGTAAGTGTATGTGTTCTTGAGATAGAGACAGACAGACAGTGAGAAGCTTACTAACTTCCTCAGCTCTTCAGAATCACTAAAGAACAGTGCAGTCAGGCCAGCTTGGTGCCCACCCATGACCCATCACTAGGGAGGCTGTGGTGGGAAGACTGCAAATACAAGGCCACCCTGGGCTAACATTGAAACCCTGTCTCAGAAAACAGCTCAATCTTAAGGACAAAAGGGACCAGCAATGAAAGTCTCCTTCCCTCATGGGTTGATACTGTGCCCATGCCTCCCAGGGGGTCTCAGCATCTTCACACAGCTCTTTCATATGGGGTCTCACTATTAGCCCTGGCTGACCAGGGTAGCTTCAAACACAGCCTGCTCTTCTTAGAAGTCTTTGATTTGTGTGTTTTCTCTACATTGTCTTAAGTCGATTTCAATGTGTCTTTTTGAAGCTGTTCAATGTTATGTGGTTTCCATTTTTAGCAGAGCTGTGCATAGAAGTCTCTGGAAAGTCTACAGACTCCTTCCATATCTTTGATTATATCTTTGTTCTCGGTCCTATTTTGGTCTCCTCATTCCTTGATTAGATTTCTTAGTTTTGAATATTTTATTCATCATTTCAGGGAACCCGACCTCATTTATTTAGCAATTCTGCTGACTGCATATTTATGCTTGTTATTTCTGCTAATTCCCTCCTCCTGCTTTATTTTTTTAAAATATTTTTGCTGATTTGTTGAGTCTAATGGTCAGAGTACGTGTTTTCAATATTGTCTTGCTTAATAAGAGAAGCAGCTGAGAGTATTATTCTAATAATAAGTACGGCTTTGGCCGCAGCCCATGAATTTTCATCCTGTGTCATTCTCTCCTCGTTTTTCACATGGGCTGTGTTTGTTGTTGCATTCTGTCTTTTACTGAGTTATGCAGAAATGTGTTCATTAAATTTCAAGTAGTTTCTCATTTAACATTACTTATATGTGGTTTGTTTGCATGGCAATCAGATAATATGGCCATTAAAACATTTTAAAGAGTTTATTCATGTATTTTAGGAGTCTAATCAAATTATCGTCACAAATATCCCAGGGGGGACTAGTGAAAAACCCAAGCATTAGCATGGCAAAATTGGACCCAATATTATGAAATCAACTTTGCAAGTAGACTCCCCTGACGTTGATGTATGAGGTGAGCTAAGAGTTAAACGGGACACAAATCAGAAAGAAAAGTCTGGCTATGGGTTACCACTGAAACTGTGGCTCTGCACTCGTTCTTACATTTCTTGTGATTCAATATTGTTCAGGAGTAAAAAAAAAATATTGATAATTGTGCCTAACATAGATAAAGAACAGGTACAGGTACTGCGCTTACTGTGTGTCCAGTACAACGCATGCTGACCAAGTTTTCTTTTGCTTCAGCAATGACATAGGGTTTTCTGCAGTTCACAGAAGAATTGGAGCATCCATTAAGGCTGTTACAGGTAGGGAAACAAATTAGTAAGGATGGAAGGTATTCTGCTCCTTCGCTGACCTGGGGTTGGGTGTTATGTGTTACATTGTATTCTCCTTTGCTGACCCAGAGTGTGTGGGGGGTTATTTGCTACATTGTATTGTAACTGACCCGCAGTTTGGATGTTATGTGTTACATTGTATTACAGATGACCCAGAGTTGGGTGTTATGTGTTACATTGTATTATAGCTAACCCAGAGTTGGGTGTTATGTGTTACATTGTATTATGGCAACAGTTGCATCTTCTTACCCCTTTGCACGCCTCCTCCTTTTTTTCCTCCTCTTTTTTGAGACAGGGTCTCACTGTGTAGCCATGTCTGGTGTGGAGCTCTCTATGTAGATCAGACTAGCTTCAAATTCACAGAAATCTGCCCACCTTTGCCCACCAAATGCTGAGATTAAAGGTGTATGCCACCATGTCCAGCCCTGGCAACTTCTAATCACCCACAAGTGCACGAGCTTCCCATTTATTCCTTTGTACCTCCGCGCAAGGGTCTGCCTTTCACCCTGGACAGATTCTGATGCAAGGCTCTTAATCTCAGCTATCCTGCCTGCTGTTGCATCTAATGGGGCTCAAGGCACTTCTAGGCCATCCGAGCAATTCTTTCCCCAAACATTAGCAACCCTCAAAGTCAGGGCACCCTGTTTCCAAAGTCTACTGTGTGCTGAGTGGCAAGAGCTCTAACATTTTTAAAGCCTCCCACCTTTGTTGACACTGGCTTCTTCTGTCATTTAACCCCCTCTCCAACCACCCATTCCTCCTCTGGCTCCATTGAGAAAGGGGCAGGCCTCCCGTGGGTTTGAACACAGCATGTCACATCAAATTGAAATAGGACCCCTGTATAGAGGCTGGACAAAGTAATCCAGCCCAGAAAACAGGTTCCCAAAATCCAGCTAAGCACTAGGGACAGGTCTGATCTCTTTGTTAGGGTCATTACAAACAGACCACGCTACACAACTATCATCCACATGCAGAGGGCCTAGGTCAGTTCCATGCAGGCTCCCAAAGTGTTGGTCCAGAGTCCATTCAATGACCTCATGAAAATTGTTGTCAAATAGATTGAACTAGAAAAAAAATCCTTCTGAGTGAGGTAGCCCAGACCCAGAAAGGCAAACATGGTATGTTCTCCAGGAATTTGTAAAATTTCTATTTTGAGTAGCATCATCTAGGCTTCACTGTCCCCGTGGTGATGCCTACAGCTGAGGAATGCCTTTAGCATCCCAAACTCCGGCGCTGAGTCTATTTAAGTACAATTTTATCTGTCTCATTTCAATAAGGCTTGTCTTCCTTTTTGTAGTATGACTGGATGCTTAAGAACATCAAGAATAACCATAATGCTGTCATTAAAAAAAAATTTAGAAAAGATCAGGAACATTCAGGGTGGTATGATCAATGGCATCTCTGGGAGCCTCATCCGCTATGCAGGCTCTGGTGGGCCAGTGCCAGTGGCTAGATATGCAACAGCTGGCAAAGCCACCTCCACATCTGCTGCCTGAGCCGAGGAGAAGAAGCTTGAAGGAAAGGAGGAAGAATCTGAGGAGTCTGATGATGATATGAGCTTTGATCTTTTTGACTAAACATCTTTGTTTAACATGTTCAATTAAAGGCTGAACCTGAGTTTTTTGTTTTTCTTTGTTGTGAGCTATTTAAAGTTGGGAGAGATAGATCAGTGGTTGAGATTTGCAAAAGACCTGGGTTTGGTTCTCAGCTCCCACAGGGTAGCTCACAGCCCTCTACCGCTTCAGTTCCAGGATATCTGACACCCTCATCAGGACTCCGCAGGCACAAGCATGCAGGTGGTGAACAGACATACATATAGGCAAAACGTGTATGTGTGTGTGTGTGTGTGTGTGTGCTAGATACTAAGACACCTGATGTGCGAGAAAACATGTGTTGAGCTTAAGTCGCCCATCTTAATATAATATTTAGTAAATCTATCAAATTTCCTTCAAGTTTTCTAATTTTGAATTCTTTTATTTTTAAGAAACAAGAAATGAAATGGGACAAAACCGGTCTCGCTGAACATAATGGACAATGAGGACTACTGAGAACTGAAGAACAATGGCAATGGGTTCTTGATCCTATTGCATGTAATGGCTTTGTGGGAGCCCAGGTAGTTTGGATGCTCACCTTAATAGACCTGGATGGAGGTGGGTGGTCCTTGGACCTCCCACAGGGCAGAGAAACATGCTTGCTCTTTGGGCTGAGGAGGAAGGAAGACTTGATTGGGGGAGGGGAGGGAATGGGAGGTGGTGGCGGGGAAGAGGCAGAAATCTTTAATAATTAAATAAATTAATTAATAAAAAAATCAAAAAAAAGAAACAAGAAATGTATGCTGGGTGGTGGTGATGCACACCTCAATCCCAGCACTCAAGAGGCAGAGACAGGCGGATCTCTGTGAGTTCAAGTCCAGCCTGGTCCACAGAGGGAGTTTCAGGACAGGCTCCAAAGCTACAGAGAAACCGTGTCTTGGAAAAGAAAAAGAAAAAAAGAAAAAATTAGAAATGTAATTCATATATCTCAGCATCCTTTGGTCGTCCAGGATTTTAAACTTAAATATTTTTAGTTGACTCTCTTCCCTACTCCAATTTCCCACAATCGCCTCGGGCCATCCACTCACCCACTCCCCAGCCATGCCATATGCATCCTTTTGGGTCAACAATTTCCAGTTTTATTCATTTTTTTTCTTTAAGTGTTATTTTTTTTATAGCTGACTAACATTCCGTTGCATACCTGTACTGCATTTCCATTATCTATTCACCCACTGATGAGCATCTACATGGCTACCAGTTCCTTGCCATGGCAAGTAGAGTGGCAATAACCATGGTGTGGACAGTATCTCTGTTGTAGGACACAGAGTCATTTGGGAATAAGCCCCAGGATGTCCCTATGGAAATTCAGTCTTTAAAGGTATCATGTTTACAAAACCCCACACTGTCTTCCATAATTTGTGCATTCATTTGCAATCCAACAAGTGTCAAGGAATGGTTCCCTCTCCCCACACCCTCTCTGGCATTTGCTGCCATTTGTTAACTTGATGGTAGCCATTCTCAATTAAATCATCGTGCAGTGTCTGTCGCACACCTCAGCCGCATTCACAACGTCTCTTGGTTGTGTCTGTCAGTCCTTTACACTTAAAGAATGTCTTCCATCTTTTTCCATAGAGTCAGCTTTGTGGTCACACAAAGCGATTCTGACCTTATCGTGGAATGCCTTTCTTCCTCCATCAGTTACAGGTTGGCTGCGAGGAGTTCTCTCGGTTGACTGTTGTTGTCTCTCAGAACTTTAACTGTATTATTTTGTGACTTCTTTGCTTTGAACACTTCCGTCGAGAGGTCAGCTGTTATTCTGATGGGCCTGTTTTTTGTTGTTCTGCATACTTAGCATTTTAACCCTAATATGAGGTGAGGAGTTTTCTGGCCTTGCCTATTTGGTATTCCATAGGCCTCTTGTACCTGGATATCACCTTCTTTCCCTGGATTTGGGAAATTTTCTGTTATGATTATATTGGAAATATATTCTATGCATTTGGCATAAGATTCTTCTTCTTCTTCTTCTTCTTCTTCTTCTTCTTCTTCTTCTTCTTCTTCTTCTTCTTCTTCTTCTTCTTCTTCTTGTCTTCTTCCTCCTCCTCCTCTTCTTCTTCCTCCTCCTCCTCTTCTTCCCTTTTTCTCTTCTTCCTACTTCTTCTACTGTTTCTTCTCCTCATCCTCTTCTTCCCCCCTCCTTCATCCATAATACGTAAATTTAACTTTTCATGGTGTTCTATAGGTATTTATCTTCCAGTCATGCTTTTAAAAAACATACTGCTGTTATGACTGAATGATCCACCTACTCCCTCCATGTCTTTAAAGCCCTTATATCCTGCCCTTCACTTGATCCCTCCTATTGCTGAGGCTCTGCACTGAGATTTGCTTTGGCTTACTAAATTTTTAGTGTCCAGCTTCATTTCAGTTTTCTGTTCTTTCATTATTTCTATGTCTTTACAAAATTCCATTTTCATACACTGTATCATCTCCCTTTTCCATTCAGCCATATTATTCTTTTGGAATTTGTTCAGCAGTTTATCTATAACCTCTTTCATTTCCTTAAACACACTTATTACTCTTACTTTGGACTCTTTGTCCAAAATAGCATCTAAGTTTCTGTCATTGGGGTGGCTTCCTCGGAAATTCTTAGTTTGGGGAGGAGACATGTTATCCTGGGTCTTTTCATGTAACTTGGATTTTTGCCTTGGGTCTTATATATCAGAAATTTGGTCATTTGGTTATGTTTTAAAAAACATGATTTAGTTTTCATCACCAGGAGTTTTGCAGTGTTCAGTGGGGCCTAGGTTGTGGTAGGGCTGAAGGCTCTGCCACCTTCTGTGCCTCCCCTGCCATGGTGTACTGTGGGGCAATGGTCTTGTACCCTGTAAAGATTTGTCACTTGTATTGATTTAATAAAATGCGGATTGATCAGTAGTCAGGTAGGAACTATAGGTGGGGTGACCAGAAAAGAAGAATTGTGGGAAGAGGAAGGCAAAGTCCACAGTTGTCACACAGATGCAGAGGAATCAAGATGACAAACGCCTCACTGATAAAAGGTGCCAAGCCACGTGGCTACAACGGACAAGAATTATGGGCTAATTAAAGTTGTAAGAGTTAGTTAATAAGAAGTCTGAGCTAACAGGCCAACCAGTTTATAATTAATGTAGGCCTCTGTGTGTTTCTTTGGGACTGAGCAGCTGTGGGACTGGGAGGGACAGACACTTCTGTCAACCATGGTGGACTCTAACCTTCTGGATTACAAGCCAAAATATAGTCTTTCTTCCATAACCTACATTTGCCCAGATATTTTATCACAGCAATAGAAAAGTGACCGATGCCTCTATGGAGGGGTTAGGAACAGTAACTGCAATGGCAAAGGGCCAGCTCTCCCATCTTGTAAAGGTTACACAATAGCAATTTAGCAGTGGAACAAAGGCTGTGGTCTCACATTTTACATTTGTTGAGATTTCCATTGTGTCCTCCTTTGTGAGCATATAAGATTTGTCAGTATTTTCGGCTTATTTTCAATGTAATTTTGTGTGTCTATGTATACGGAAAGAAGGAAATTTAGATATATTAAGAAATACCTATGAATGCATGGATTCAATTTCTTATGCTTTTTTTTCATTCTCTCAAATGTTATTGCTGCAATAGTAAAATAACCCAAATAACAATTGCCTGTAACGATACTGAGGATAAATAGAGACATGTCAGCAATATTCGCAGATGACAGTGAACTCCTAAAAACATAACAAAGAGCAAAGGTAACGAGTGAGGAGGGCCAAGGAAATGGAAGCCTTTGTGCCAACAGAGGGGATGCCATGAAAAACCAAATTAATTTACCCCACAGGACACAGAGCAGAGCTGGGGCTCTCAGGCGACAATCACTGGGGTTGCACATGTGTCCTGAGCAGCGAGGTGCCAACCCTTTGCCTTTTCCAATCTCCATGGCTTCCACATGAAGCCCATTCTGTCTCTGTGGGGACCGGAACTTTATCGCCTTTAGAATGCAGAGACTACAGATGATGGGGAGACTAGATACAGCTGGGGGAGACAGTGCTAAATTAAAGAACATGGAACAAGTGAGAATAAAGCCATAAGGGTCACACCCACACCTGTTCCCTTGTCCTATTGCCACAGTGTCAGCAAATGGGTGCAGCCTACGACCGTGCAGGGTGTGAGAGGATTCTCTTGGGTAGAAATCCAATGGCTACAAATAGAAAGGCTGACAGATCTTGCAGTGAGGGACTGTTCAAAAACAACAACAACAAATGCCCTCCCTGCTGGACCACAATGAAGAGCTTCCATGGAGCACTAAGCTTCCAGCGAGGTTGAAGTCTCGCTCTTACACTGGAATGTACAGCAAAAATCCATGTGCCCTTACAGAAAAGATGGGATTTGAAGGACACAGACCAAAGAAGGAATACCAAAATAAAAGGAAACTAAAAAGAACCTAGAGGAATAATCAGTGGGTGGGAGAGAGTCGTAGACTAAGAGAAATGAATAAATGGAAAATGAGAAAGAGAAACTGTGGGTCCATCCACGCAGTCTACATCCGACCACCAGGAGAAAGAACTATAGAAGGAAGATCATCATTGAAATAACAAGGAGTCAGGAGAGATGGCTTGGTGATTAAGCGCACTGGCTAGTCTTGCCAAATACCCAGGTTCAGTTTGTGGCGTCTCACAACTGCTGTAGCTCTAGTTCCTGGGGATCCACCACTCTCTTCTGGCATCCGCAGACCCTGCACAGGCATGGTGTACACACACACAGTCAGGCAAAAGGCTCAAACATGTAAAATAAAATAAATAATCTAAGAGGAAAAAAACATGAAAAGAAAGGACATTAAATTCTTTTTTATTGATTTTTATTGATTTTTATTGAGCTCTATATTTTTCTCTGCTCCCCTCCCTGCCTCTCCCTTCCCCTTCAACCCCCCCCCAAGACTTTAAATTCTATAGCTTGCATCTTAATTTTGCTTGTAGTGTAAGAAAAGAGAGGAGAGGAAGAGGGAGGGGTGGCAGAGGATGAGGAGAAAAGAGTGGATGGGTTGAGAGGGAGTGGATGGGAGGGAGAAAGGAGTGGAGGCAAAAGATATATAAAATTAAATTTCAATACAAACCTACTGGAAGATTTAAAACCATTCATTTGTATTTCTGTTGTTTTGAGTTAAGATCTCATAATGTCGGGCCGGGCGGTGGTGGCGCACGCCTTTAATCCCAGCACTTGGGAGGCAAAGGCAGGTGGATCTCTGAGTTTGAGGCCAGCTTGGTCTACAAAGGGAGTTCAAGGACAGGCTCCAAAGCTACAGAGAAACCCTGTCTCAAAAAAAAAAAAAAAAGATCTCATAATGTAGCCCAGGCTATACAAAAAGTCACTATGTAGCACTGATTGACTTTGAATATGTGGCACAATTGGGAACTAGTAAAACTAAAAGAAAAAGGTGGGGCCTTGTATTGGTCATAGGTCACTGGGATGTGCTCTTGAAGGAGCTGGTGGGACTCAGTCCCTTGCTTTATCTCTTTTTTTCTTTCTAAGTATGTGTGAGCTGGCTTTGTTCATCACTGATGTCCCTCAATAAGCACAGAGGTCATGAAGCCAGTCAATAATGGACTAGAGCCTCAAAAACCGTAAGTCAAAAACCCTCTTCTTGGTAAAAGAAAAAAAGAATAAAGTCAGCTTTAAAGGAAAAAAGGAACCCTTTCGGATATAAGGTGACTTATCTGAGCTGTTTGTTACAGGGACGGGAAGCCGAGAAGCACTGTGAACTGTTCTCGTTGGTCATACACCCAGTGCTTACAAACCAGCCATGAGGATCAGGACACAATACACTGACAGAGCAGCCGTGACAAGAGGGAGACTGAGAAGATTCCATGGGTGGGTGGGTGGGTGGGGGCAGAGACACATCAAAATATCCAAGCTTCAAAGCAAAACCAGAAAATAAGATAGGAATGTTGTAAACCAAATGAGCACACATAGAAAAACCCATGGCATAGGTAGTGTGCACAAAGTGCTAAGACACATGACTGGATGAGGTCTTGGAGAATTTAGAGAGAAATGATGTTCT
The DNA here is from genome assembly GCF_950005125.1 of Chionomys nivalis. NCBI lineage: Eukaryota > Metazoa > Chordata > Mammalia > Rodentia > Cricetidae > Chionomys > Chionomys nivalis. Next base: position 87,848,393 of record NC_080087.1, read on the forward strand.
CCTCTTTTTGAAAGATTTTATCCTTAGTTTGTTTTTCAATTGTGTGTTTATGTGTGTGGTTGTGTTTTGCTCACATGAGTGCATTTTTCAAGGAGGGCAGAAGAGGGCATCAGATCCCTTGGAACTACAGTTAAAAACAGCTGTGAACGACCTGATGAGAGCTCTGGGAACTGGGGTCAGGTCCTCTGCAAGAAGAGCATGTGATCGTAACTGCCAAACCATCTCTCTGGAACCCCAGAGAAACGATTGTACAGAGAGCAGAAAGCAAGTTAAAAAGCTGAGCAGTGGCCAATGGCAAAAGGAAAAGAGCATTGTAGGGAAAGACTGCTCTATACATTTGACCAGGTAGAAGACAATATGGTCACTTTAGTATCAGCATTCATTACTATCTAGTCAGCAGTTGTGATGGGGATGTATCCAGCAGGTGGAGGATGGAAAGGGGACAAAGGACGTGTGAGAGAAAAAAAAAATCACAGAATAGAAAATCAGCTCACTCCTAGAGCTTGAGTGAGAAATGTCCCTCAGAAGTTCATGTATATCTTTGAACATGAACACTTGACCCCCACTGGGCTCTGTTTAGGGAGGTATTGAACCTTTAGGAGGTAGAGCCTTAATAGAGGAAGTATGCCATTAAGGGGTGGGCTATGAGGTTTTATAGCCTCGTCCAACTTCCTGTCCATTCTCTCTGCTGCCTGTGAATGGCTAAAACTAAGATTATACAGCTTCCTATTCCTGCTGCCTTGCCATGCCTCTCTGTCTTTGTTGAACTCTTCTCCCTCTATAACTGTACACTACAATAAACTATTTTGTAAGTTGCTTTTGTCACAGCATGAGAAAAATACTGAAGATGATAGCATGTCATGCTTGTCTAACAGGAAATGGAAACCACTAACTTTATAAATATATACAAGCACTAACTGTATAAATGTATATAATAAGATCAAGAAAGACTCTTGTCTAAAGAAACTGGAGTAAGAGAGAAAAAAGTGAAGCAAAACCTTACTTTTCATAATACAAAATTATATACAGTTATTATATGCAAAACTTTGGAATACTTTATATTATATTTATATTTATATAATAGTGGTTTGCATAACTTGATTAGAGTCAACTTTATCCACTGTGTTTACAGACATAGATTATTAATAAAAGATGCTTTTAATAATTATTAATTAATTATTAATAAATGATGATTGTGTGTTACATACACATAACTTTTTGCTGTCTTCAAATTCCAATTGAAACAGTCTTCAACAGACTAGTCTCCTGGACCTTAGCCCCATCTTTATCAGTTCTCAGGATTTCAGGCTCAAAAAGAAACTGAGCCACGTGTTCTCCTGAGTGTTCTGCTTGTGACTGTGGGTCTCATGACCCTCACCTTCTCAAGTCCACAATGGTGAGCCCGTTATGTAGTGAATTTGTGTGGGATGGCATCTCCCATCCCATGTGGGCATCTCCCCCTCCCATGTGGGCATCTCCCATTCCATGTAAACATCTCCCTATCCTATGTAGGCATCTTCCCATCCCATGTGGGCATTTCCCATCCTATGTGGGCATCTCCCCCATCCCATATGGGTATCACCCATCCCATGTGGGCATCTACCCCTCCTGTTGGCTCTATGTGAGGCTACACCTAACACTTCCCCTTTCCTCTGTGTGCTAAACTCATGCAAGACATAAAAACTAATTAAAGCACTATCATTGCACTAAATTTGATAATTAGAATAATTTAAACATCAACATCACTACCAGAATATTTTGATTATCTTTGCATTCATTTAACAAGACCAAAACTTAATTCACTGTAAAGAAAAGAGTTGACACATAACACACTGAATGTTTTTAGAGTTTGGTGTTACTGCTCCTCAAAAGGTAGTGTTGGAGGGGCAACATAGTAAGTAGAGTCATTTCCAACACAACTACTCAACAGTGATATCAAGCTTAAGTATGGAGAGGACCTTATAATCAGAATTCAGATAGCCCACTAGAAATAGAAGAATGGAATCTGAACCTGCACCTCATAGAAAATGATTTCTTAAAAATATGAGTCAGTATCATTAAGTACCCAGAAAAATACAAATTGGAGTGAGGTGTGATGGCTCATTCCTGTAATCCCAGTTTCAGTGGGCTGAGGCAGAAGAATTATAAATTTGAGACCAGCATGGCCTATGCAGCAAGACCATATCTCAAAAAATAATAATAATAAATAAAAGAATTGGGTCGTGGAGAAAGTAAGTGAAGAAAGAGGAAAATTCAAAATTAAAATAATAAAACTACTGGAACACTTAAGCTTATGATCATTATTGTTTTCTGTTTTGCTTTGATACAGAGCTCCACTACATTCCCAGTCTGGCCTTGAACTTGAAGTAATTGCTCCTATCTTAGCTTCCAAGAGCTGGGATTACAGTCAGACCCAGCAAGCCTAACAAAGCTTACGGCTGAAAATACTTGTGTTAACAGATGTTTGATCAAATGTAGTGCAGCTAGATTTTCCTTAAGCTGCTAGTTAGAATACACAATACACATTGATAAAATCCCTTCATCAAACTACTTGGAAATCTCTATTAGAGCAAGGTATGTATGCATAGTATAACTCAAAAACTGTAGCTTAAATAAATGAGAGAGAGAGAGAGAGCAAGAAAGACAGAAAGAATTAACTTCCAGAAACAGCATCGTATCTTCCAAAATGTGTATGCCTGAATACTTACACCTGAAATCTTCTTAAATTTTAATTTAATATGATTGCATGTATATATTACACATAAGTATATGTATGAGTGAGTCAGGTACTTGTGCGCAGGTTATATGGTGACTTTTAGGACTCCATTCTCTCCTTCCACTGTGGATCCCAGGGATTGAACTTATGTCATGAGGTTTGCTCAGCAAACTCTTACCCACTAAGCTAGATCACCAACCCTCATCCTGTGGTCTTTATAAAAGCACCTAAAAATTATAAAATCAACATATTTCCAAAACTCACAGAATAGATAAATACATTTTGATATATTAATGTAATAATACTCAAAGTCAAACAGACACAACAACATGGGTTAAATTATAGATCTACAGTTAAAATTATTTCCTGAAGTGGGAAAGATAGGTGCTTTGATTGCTGTTGGCATGACGGGAAAAGATATGAGTACAATATATACTTGGTGGACAAAGTCCCTTTCAGGATGAGTCCAATGTCAAAAAATCTTCTGAGGATAAAATACTGCCAATAGCATCACAAGCTACAAATAAATCTTTCATAAAAGGAAATGTCACTGTAGCAAGCTTTAACTGGTACCACAAAATCACCACACTACACCTTAAGGCTCTGCTTCTTATTCTGTATTAATAAAATCCCAGAGACATATTTATGGTTCGACCTGAAGGTTAGAAAAGCAAAACAACCAGACACTGACTCTTACCTCTACCTCAGTCTGAAATGGTTATCTTGCCTCCAGGAATCCTCAGAATGAGACTGAGACTGAAACCTGTCTCCTACCATTTTATATTCCTCTCCAGTGCTGGAATTAAAGGTATGCACCACTAGTGCCCAGTTTCTATGGCAAACTAGTGTGGCTACTGGAATTAAAGGTGTCTGCCACTGCTGCCTGGTCTTTATGGCTGAGCAGTGTGGCTGTTTTACTCTCTGACTTCAGGCAAGCTTTATTTATTAAAACACAAATAAAATGTCACTAAATTACTCTGCTTCTCTTGCTATTTCTATCTCATCTGTAGTGACTCTATTGAAATCTTTATCTAGAAAGTTTAACTCATTTACATTTATTGTGAAAATTGTTATCATGAGCCTGAAATATGCCACCAAATTTTATGCTTTGCTTCTTCCATTTTTAATTTATCCATCGCTCTGTATTTTCACATATCTTTAAGCATAAATGGTAGTCCTCATCCTTTCTAATGTTCTAGTTAGTCAATATCACACTTTACACAGTGCAGACTGGTTTACAGTCTGCCACTGATAGGTGCTATCTCAGTCTAATATTTTATTTCCACTCAATAAGCACTGTATATTTTAGAAATCATAACATTTATTTTTTGATAGTCATTAGTTAGACTTACCAGAAGAATATACTTTTTTCACATTATCACAGATTTCTTTTTTGAATTCTAAAGAATGAGCTTTAGAAATTCTTTTTTTCTAAAGAGAGAAGTTGGGTGGCTAGGGAAGAGGGTATATCAGTGGAGAATTGGGAGAAGGGATGAATATGGTCAAAATATGTATGAAACTCTCAAAAACTAATTTAAAAAGTTTATTTAAAAATCTATGAGATGTACCTTATTATAATATATCATCTTCACTATGGTAAAATATAATTTTATACACAGAAACCACACATTAAGACATATTACCAGATACTTTCCCATCTTCCAGCCTTTAGCATTGCTCCAGAGTACTGGTTGCTATTGTTTTGCACTGTTCTCTGTTTTTTGGTCACTTGTGGAGGGCAGAGAAAGCCTTGAGTGGAAGTGTGAAGAGGGGATGAAGTCCTCTGGGAATGTGTGCTGTCTGATGTGTGCATAGCTGTGTCAAGAACCCCCATGTCTCAGCCCTATGCGAGTGGCCAAGCCTTCCCCACGGAGAGGCTCAGAGGAGTGGCCAAGCCTTCCCCATGGTGAGGTTCAGAGAAGTGGACAAACTCATAAAAGAGTGTCAAAGCTTTCCTCTGTGCTGAGTGTAAACACTGATGGCATGCACAAGGGTTTATGAAGGATTGGCCATTTTTTTTTCTAAAACTACCAACTGCAGCTTCTTGTTTGGGGATAAGAGAAACCTGAGAGAGCTCAGCTACAGACACCTCCTTCAGAGATGCCATAACCCTCCCTCCTGGGCTGTGCATAGGAAATATGCCGAGGTTCTTTGTTCCTGTGTAGTGCGTGCCACTCCCTCAGGGTCAGATGGCCCACCTGACTCCAGTTTTTCTGTCCACGTGTTTGTTGGTCTTTCTTCATCTCCTCCCAGCCCCAGTCAGGTTTGCAGGAGCTCACCACACAAGATGTGGCAGCCACTTCGGTTTTTCTGCTTGGCTTGTGGGATTTATGGTTGTCTATTATTTTCATAGTTGTTCATTTTGAGAGTAACTGAACTTTGCAAATCAGATCCTTAGCATTTCTTTCATTGGTTTAAGAGTATTGAAGCTATTGTGCCTTTGACTTTCACCGGTCTCCCATCTCTCGTGTGTTGGATCTCGACCTGTGAGGGAGCATACATGACACATAGAACACATCCTATTTTTACATCTGTTTAACCTGTGCAATGAAATTTTTATTTATCTATTTTTAACTCTGTGTGTGTACGTGTGTGCGTGTGTGTGTGTGCATGTGTGTGTGTGTGTAAGTGCTGTCTTAGATTTTCTCTTACTGTCATGAAGCACCATGTCTGAAATCATCTTGGAGAGGGAAGAGTTTATTTGCCTTCCACTTCCACATCACAGTTCATCACTGAAGGAAGTCAAGGCAGGAATGCAAACAGACAAGGAACCTGGTTGTAGGAGCTGATGCAGAGGCCACATAGGCATACTCCTTACTGACTTGCTACTCTTGCTTGTTCAGCCTGCTTTCCTATAGAATCTGGAACAAGCAGCCCAGGGATGGTGCCACTCACAGTAGACTGGACCCTCCCCTCCCGCACCAATCTCTAAGAAGATACCTCACAGGCCTGTCTACGCCCCAATCTTTGCTGCCCCTGTCAGAGACCTCTAGCTTGGGTCAGCAAAGACAAGCTCGTGAGTGCAGTACCTCTGGAGGCCCAACAAGGGCATGGGAAGAGTCGCTGAAGTCTCAGCCTGCCCTACACGGATACTGGGACCCTAACGCAGGTCCTAGGCCATTCTTTGGGACTCAGAGTTTCATCTTCTCACTTTTCTGGTTCCTCTTTACTAAGCACAATTGGCGTGCCCTTTAAGAGTTCTGAATTTTGTTACTGTCGTGGCTATTGCTTTTGCATGAACAGTGGTCCTGTGGTGTCTTCTTCTTCGGTTTATTCTTGCCATGGAGGTTTGCAACCTCATCTGCTTTTGAACTTCTAATTGAGCTCAGGTTCCTTAGAATTTTCCCTACTAAATTTAAAGCGGTTCCTCTAAAGAAGATTTAGTTTTATTTTGCTGGGGACCTGTCAGTATTGCCAACCTGAAAACTTTATATTTTCATTGGAGTCTTCAAGCCATGCTTGACAGATAAACTACTTTGACAAATTCATTCAATTACTTATAATAAAATATGAAAGTCTTTCTCTCTTTCTCCTCCCTCCCCTTGTGTGTACATGTGTATGTATGTATGTATGTATGTATGTATGTATGTATGTATGTATATGTATTTATGTGTGTAACTGGAAATAGAACACCGAGCCTCATTAGTGCTAGGCAACCACTTGGCCACTGAGCCACAGCCCAGCCCCTCACTGGGGATTCTAGGCAGGGGCTCTACCACTGAGCCACAGCCCAGCCCCTCACTGGGGGATTCTAGGCAGGGGCTCTACCAATGAGTCACATCCCCAGTCCCTCTCTGGGGGATTCTAAGCAGGGGCTCTACCACTGAATCACACCTCCAGCCCCTCACTGGGGGATTCTAGGCAAGGGCTCTACCAATGAGTCACATCCCCAGTCCCTCTCTGGGGGATTCTAGGCAGGAGCTCTACCACTGAGCCACGCCCAGCTCCATTGGGGGATTCTAGGCAGGAGCTCTACCAATGAGTCATGTCCTCAGTCCCTCTCTGGTAGTTCCAGGCAAACACTAATCCAATCCATTACATTATCTCCCCAGCCTTTTATGTTTCATTTTGAAATAAGATCTCACTAAGTTCCCAATACTTCTTTTTAATTTATAGTCCTTTCACTTCAGCCTCTTGAGTAGCCGGGATGACAGGCCTGTGCCAGCAAGCCCAGTTTTATATTTAAAAATTCTTTAAGAATCTTTCTTCTTTTCAGCCTCTCCATGTATATTCAGAGACAAGGGAAGAGGGACGGGTTTGCCCTTCCTCTAGCAGGGTTTACCTTCTCGTGGGTGTTTCCTTAGGGATGCTGGCCATGAGTAGCCACCTCTGATAGTCCTGCAGGCCTCCAACACATTGTTGTGTGGCCAAGGCTTCATGCCACGTTATTGCATCTTCTGCTGTAAAAGTTTCTGTCTGGACACAAAGGATCTCCTATTGAAAAAAACAATCTGTCCGGTTCCATCTTCTCTTTGCTTCCAAGAGCAGCCCAGTGTTTCTGCTGTTGTAACTGCATTTCCATCCATTTGAGGTTTTACTTTCCTTATGAAATTCATTTCACCAGAGCACTGTGGGGAAGTCACTTGCTCTTCTCATTAGTCTTGCAAATGACCTTGGGAACACAAAGCTATGAGAATGGATGCCTTTCTGCAGACCAGGGAAACTTCCACCATTGTCTTCTTGAAATTCTGATTTGGGGAGCAGAGGCAGACAGACCTCTGTGAGTTGGAGGCCAGCCTGGTCTACACAGTAAGAGCCTGTCTCCAAGAAGAAGAGGGGTAGGGGGACGAGGAAGAGAACCATGAAAAGAAGGAAGGAGGGGAGGGATGGAAGAAGAGAAGGAAGGCAGGAAGGTAGGAAGGTAGGTAGGTAAACTACAATATTCCGGTCTTTTGGGGGATGTCAATAGTATGTATTTTTCTACTCCTCATTTCTTTCTATATCTTGACTTTTTATTCTGGAATTATGAAGAAGGGACACTTCCCATATTTAACTATGGATAACTGTAACTATTAAACCAAAGAGGTCATGAGCTTGAGAGGGAGTAGTGGGGGTGTGGGGGGAGTTAGAGGAAGGAGAGAAAGGGGTGAAGATGATGTAACTACAGTACTCATGTGTGAAAGTCTCAAAACAATAAAAAGTAAGCTGAAAAAAAAGAACGAATGCTTGAATATTATATTTGAGAGACTGGATTTTTTTCTCCTTTTTGTGTGCCATATGGATCTTGGATTATTTGTGCTCCTGGCCTGAAAGGCAAGCTGCACTATGCTGGAGCTGTGGGGCCTATGGGCCTTGTCCTCCCCCTGGGCTTGTTTTTCTCGGTGTTACTGGCTTTGTTTGAGTATCTGTTATGTCATTTTCCCCTGTGGTATATTTCTGCTCGTTTCTTTATAGATAGATGTTTCATAATTTGGGCAAGTGCCCTTTGACCTCCGTCTGTCTGCTCTCTCACACGCTATTCACTTGACTCTACAGAGTCCATTTGTTTCCCGCTAGGCTGAACCAAAAGCACACAGTCAATAATGCGGGAGATTTTCAGGGCGATATGACTGCCACGGTATCCTCTTCCTAACACAGTCTTTTCATAGGTATCTTTTTTTGGGCCACATTATTCAAGCTAAAACAAGAAGTTGACCAAGCTAAGAACATTCTCCAAACGGTGTGGGCTGTCTCCTCTCATCCCATCTCCATATCCACCTGGCTACCCACAGCTCAGATGAAATTCGAAGATGGGTTGCCGTGAGTTTACAATCCCGTGTAGTCACAAGGTGGCTGGAGAGGATGCAGGAGACAGTCATAGCAGGAAAATGCCAAAGTGTTCTGGTTCCCTTTCTGTGTTTTTTTCCTAATGCCAAGAACAATATTCTATTTCAATAGGGAGTTTTGTACTGGGCTCTCCTCCAGTGTAGTGGGTCCTTCATCTCTAGCCTCCCAGTCCAGAATTGGGAAGGAGTCGTTGCCATGGTGAGCCTCTGATGTCTGGGCTTCCTATATTTACTTCTGCTGTAGATACTCTTGACCTTCTGGGAAGATAGAAGCTCGGTGTCCATTCTTGGGGATCTCAGGGCAGACCTGTCTGTTCACAGTTCTGTCTCACTACCCAGCATGCAGGTGTTTGCAATCACTCTGCAATGATCTCTCAAAAACAAACACGTGACCAAGGTAATCTAAGTCAGAAGACCACAAGGTTCCTTACAAGCTTCTGATTACCTCAGCCCTATTCGCAAGAGCCAAGTCTTGAGTCAACAGATGAATGGATAAAGAAAGTGTGGTATGTGTCTACCATGGAGTAGTCTTCAGACATAAAGAAGAGTAAAATCAGGCCCTTGGAAGGGAAAACACACGGAAGTGGAATCCATCTTGTTAAGAAACTGAGGGACAATCATGTAAATTCCATATTTTCTCCTGTGTGGTATCTGAGATTCTTATAGACTTAAATAAATACTGGTGTATATTCTTATTTCATGTGTATATGTACATAAAAGAAGGGAGACTGTGTGGAGAGAAAAGGAGAGGGTGAGGGGAAGAGAAACAAAAGAGATAATGAGATAGAAGGCTGAAGAGATGGCTCTAGAGGTCCCAAGTTTGGTTCCCAGCACCTACACTGGACAACCCACAGGCTCCTGTAACTCAGCTCTATTGGGACCCAACACCTCAGGGCTCTGCAGGCACCTGAATTCCTATATATAAACATTGGGGCATATGTATATATATGCATATATAAATGTATATATAATTACATAAAATAAAATTTTTAAAAAGAAGTGATGGAACACAAATATAAGTAAAGATCATGATGTTCATGTAGGAAAATGTCATAACATGAGCAGTTATTTTCTACAATGAATGCACACACTAGCTTTTAAAAAGTAGGTCTGGGTTCCTTTGTCCCTGCTTTGAAAGTGCTTTTGAAAAGTGGCGAGCCACCATTTTTCTACTGCACGTGAGAGGAGCTCATTGGTTCTGATGCTCTGTTTACAGCTTTCCGGGGTAGGTGTTGGCCCAGCACGCCTACTCATGTCCTGTTGTCATTCTGGACAGTACCTGCTGGAGGGAGCTAAATATTTAAGCTCCTCACCCAACTCTACCCACGAATGTGTCTGACTGAGTCCCCAGCAGATATTACTCAGCAGCTATATATACATGAATATATATAAAGTACCCACCTCGGCCTGTTTTCTGTTGCTATAGCAGAAAGTTTGAGACTGAGTAATTTATAAGGAAGCTTATTTTGGCTTGTGACCTATCAAACCCAAGACTGGATAGCTGCATCTAGCTAAGGCTTCATGACACTTTGGCTCATAGTAGAAGAACCAGGACAACAGATACTCATGAATGAGACGAACGAACGACGTGGCTTTGTAACAACGGCGTGTGCACTCGTCATAACTAACCCCATGCTCTGAGAGGAAGAACTCACTCCAAGAAGAAAGGCCTAGCTCCACAGCTTAAACACCTTCCAGGAGACCCACCGCCTGGAGCGCGGAGTGTGGTACTGGAGTTAAGGCTCCTCAAATGGACGAACTCAAATCTCAGCAGCATCGCTCATGACTGGCATGTCCTAGAGGCCAGATACACCAGAGAACAAAGCAGGTGGACATCCCGTGAAGAGGGGATGGGTTACTGGTCAGTCATAAACAAGAAGGTACCTGTGTCACAGTAAAGGAAAACGGGGTAGGAGGGCATGTGAAGAAACCACACTGAGGCGACAATGTGTGAGCGGAAGCACGAGGGAGGTCAGCGGGATGTCCACGTGGCTTCATAAGACAGCTTGGGACAAAGTGGAAAACACAAAGCTCAAAGTCCAAATGAGACTCCGTGGGGATATTTGAGACACTGCCAGGGAGAGGGGAGCCTGGGAAGAAGGAATGGGAGAGTGGAAGATGAACTGAGAGTTCACAGAAGCTTGAGTCCCGTCAGAGATACTGAACTTGATAGTTATTAAAAGAGAGATGAGGAGCTACAGAGAGTCTGGGGGCAGAAACTCAGGAGCTAGCTAGCAGTCCCCAAGATCACTGAGTTTGCTAGATGGGTGGCTCACACCCCTGCAGCACACAAGAATCCTGTTGTATGAGAATCATGCTTTTAAAATCCAAAGGCCAAGGTCACACCCTGGACAGATTAAGCCAGGGCCTCTGGAGTAGGTGCTAGGCATCATTGTACTACAGATCTCCCTAAGGGACAGGATATGAGGCTGGGTCACCAACGACTGTTCTACTAAAACCTTTGACAGGATGTTTTTTTTTTGTTGTTGTTGTTTGTTTGTTTGTTTGACTGCATCCATGGCTCAGTTTTGGCACATACTAGTACACCATATTTCAGTTATTCTTAAATGATAACCTAATACACTGATGGAAGCACACGCTATAGAAAGCAGAGGGGGACAGGTCACAGTCAGAGACAGTTGCAGCTCTCACCTGCTCCAACATCACCAAGTTATGAAATCATGGTTTAGGTCACGTATGGGTTTTATCCCAAGGTCAGGCTCATCTTCCAGAATGCAACCCTTGAGGAAGCCTGTTTATCCCTGCAGAGCCCCTGACTCACTTGCACATGTTTCACAAGGCTGAGCTGCAGCTGCTGGGCAAATGCCACATGGCCAGCTGCCACTCTGGAAGTGGGGAACACTTCTGGATCTCATCTGGTAGATGAATCTCACATACATATTACATGCCAAGAAGAGCTGTGTTCACATCACATAAGTAGGAGCACCAACTAGCCCCACTGCAAGCTCCTGAGATAGCCTACCCAAACCCAAATCATAACCAAGGGAAGGAACTGGCTGCATTACTTTAGCCCACCTGGAGCCATCAGCTACATATGGCTCCTAAACAGTTAGAAACTATGATGTTGATTTGAATTCAAAGTTCCATCCTTGAAAAGCTTCTAAGTGTATGTGTGTGTGTGTGTGTGTGTGTAGTCAGAAATGTCCTGCCTCAGAGCCACTCAGTCTAAAATACCTGGCAGTTGCTGCCCAAATTATCACAGAGAGGCTTAATATTACTTATAAATGCTTAACTAATAGCTCGGGCTTATTATTAACTAGTTCTTACATTTTAAATTATCACGCGTTTCTTATTTACACTCTGACATGTAGCAGCACCTTTTTTTCAGTATGACATGTTCATCTTGCTCTCTGTGCATCTAGTCGGTGTCTCCCGACTCCTCCCTTCTCCTTCCCATCACTCTGCCTATACTTCCTGCCTGGCTACCAGACAATCAAAGTTTATTAACCCAATTAGAGTGACAAAGGTACAAGTGGTACAAAAAGATGTGTGTGTGTGTGTGTGTGTGTGTGTGTGTGTGTGTGAGAGAGAGAGAGAGAGAGAGAGAGAGAGAGAGAGAGAGAGAGAGAGAATTGGGAATTTTGCAAAAACTAAAATATAGACTCATTAAAGTCAAAAGTAGCATAGTGGTTCACCATGTTGTCTCGTGCCTTTAATGCCAGCACTCAGGAGGCAGAGGCAGAAGGATATCTGTGAGTTTGAATTTGTACAATAATCATACACTCCAGGCCCTGGTAGCCTAGGCCTGGAGTCTTACCACTGCTAAGACCGAAACAAGAGGATTCCACATTCAAGGCTAGCCTGGGCTACATAGACAGACCAGTCCTGAAAAGACAAACTGTTAGGGCAGGCAATGAGCTATGAGGGAGCCTTATGCTGTCATGGAAAGTTCTAGAAACCCGTTTACCACTTGTGAAAAGAAGCGGAGTCGACAGTCCTTAGTCCTCCTTCAATCTCTGAGTCTCCTTCAGTGACACCAGCTAACAGAATCCAGCATAGAGTCATCTGGAAATGCAAAAACTGTCAGTGTCCAGCTGCAGAATTACAATGTAGGAGGTGACTTTGACAAGACAGGAATGCCAGCACAGTCATGTGCCATTTTGTATTCATTTGTGGTTACTTATTATGGGGATGAGTTGCTCACTGGCTGTTTGTGTTACAAAATATACATTCCCTATCTGTGATCTGTCCTGCACTTGTATAATGCCTTTTGAAAAGGCTCATTTATTGTTTATTTATTTATGCGTGTTTGTCAGAGTGAGTTTATGTATATCATTTACATGAAGGTGCCAAGGAGGCCTGAAGAGGGTATCAGCACCCACCCCACCCCCCAAGCTGGATCTGCAGGGCATTGTGAGTCACCTGATGTGGGTGCTTGGAACTGAACCTGGGTCCTCTGCAAAAGCAGCAATGCCCTTGCCTGCTGAGCCATCTCTCCTGTCCTTTTAACAAGCAAGACATTTTCCCTTGAAGGCAATTTCATATATCAGTCTTCTTTGACAGTGAGTAGTGCTTTTCAAATCTGCTGTAAGAAGTCTTTTCTACCCTAAGATAAAAAGAATAGTCTGGCTTGCCTCTTGGTGCTTGCTTATTTTCCTCTCAGTTTAGACTTACAATCTATCTAGAATAGACCTTTGTGTTTGGGTGGGGTGGGGTGCGATCAGAACTAAGTCTCTTTCCCCATCTTTGATTGCCCACTTACTCAACAATATCTGTTGAAGGGATATGATTTCCCTCTGCATTATGAATTCTGTTATAAACCCAAGACACTCACTCTTTCTCTCCTTCTCTTCCTCTCTCCGTCTCTCCTCCCTCTCTCCCTCTCTCTCTCCCTTTCTTTTTTCATCCCCTCCCCTTCTCTGTCTCTCACTCTTTCCTGTGCTCTCTCCTCTCCCCACTACCAATTTACCCCACCCCTGAGTCATCCCTGGAACTAAATTGTTGTAACTTTGCGATCACTTTGAATAACCAATAGAATAAGACATCCACCTCCTTCTAAAGAGTTGCTTTGACTATCTCTGGGCCCTCAAAACTTCATTAAAATTTAAACCAAGCTGTTAACTCACTCCCCTCAAAATTCTGGTGTTTTTATTTGAATTGAATTAAGTATATAAATTATTTTGGAAGTTAAAATATAAAGCAATGTGGTACATGAAGCATTTGTTTATATTTTAATAATTTATACTATATTGCAATTATATTATATTTTGTAGTTTAGCAATGTATTTCAGATTTTATAATTATGATTTTTAAAGACAGTTTTATTATTTTAATTATATGTGTGTCAGGTGCACAAGCTTACATGTGCACATGGATGTAGTGCCCATAGGGATCAGAGGGGGCGTTATATCCTCTAAAGCTCAAATTGCAGGTGGTTGTGAGTCATCCAACACAAGAGAAGAGCTGGGAATCAAGCTGAGATCCTCTGTAGGAGCAATACATATTCTTAAATACTGAGCCATTTCTCCAGTTTTAACAATATAATGATGATTCATAACAAAATATATTTTATATTTTTAGCACAGAGGCCTGACCTGCCTCTCATGAAACATATTTCTATGGTGTGAGTATAGTGATGGTCCTTTGATTTTTACTTTTTTATGATTCTGGGTGTTGAACCCAGGGCCTTCTAATCCAACTTGTGTGTCCCAGTGTGTAGATTTGTATCTCTCGTATACTTACTTTCATTAATGCTGTGAAACAAGAGTACTTTTATTTTCAGTTTGATAAGTTTTCAAATGTGCTTGAGTGTTTTCAGGCTCACTGTTTTCATGGATGAATTTAGGTATTTCCATAAAATATAATAACTCTGTTCAGAAGCACTTTAACTTCTATGTTCTAGTAGTAAATCTTGATGATTTAAGTCCTTCATTATATTTTCCTGAGACCGTACTGACAATTACAGAACATTCTTTTCTCTGTATATACATTATAATAACATTGCTTTGTTTTATACTTTAATATACCAGTTTCAAATATGTTGAAGTAACTAATTAATTTGGAACAAATTTACACTTTTTGAGTACTGATCTTTTTATCATAGAACTATAAGTTTTAATTCATTTTATTGCTTCTTTTATATCTCAAACAAACTTCCATAGATATTTTTAAGATTTATTTTATTGTGTATGTGTATATGTATCTGTGCATGTGAATGCAGTGCCCAAGGTGGCCAGAAGGGGGAGTCTTGTTCCTGGAGCAGAAGTCACAGATGGCTATGAACCACCTGTCTTGATGGGGGCACTCGGCTCAGTTCTTCTACAAGAGGAGCAAATGCTCCTAAACCCTGAGCCAGATCTCCCTATTCCCCTTCATAGAGCTCTTATAAAGTTTTTCCCTTATAAAGTTTTATTTTTAGATTGAGTTTTAAATAAGTACCACAGTAACACAGACTAAAACTTTAAATTATGTTAAAAATAAATATATCCAAAGAAACTCATTGTCTTTCCTGACCCTTCACCTACTGGATAGTGGCTTCATTAGTCTCTTGTTTGTCCAGATAGCGTTTCTTCAGGCAAGAACGAAGCGACTATCGAGCTGTGGGGGTGGCTCAGTGGTACAGAGCTTGCCCAGAATGTGTTAGGCTCAGGATTCCACCTGCAGCACTTACTCAAAACCAGGAATATAGCTCCATCTCCTTGACCCATGGCATCTTTCCTTTGTGTGTGCTGCACACATGTGCACACGTGTGTGCATGCCTGTGTATGTGTGCATATAATTATATTTGTATATAGCTTCCTGTACATTTTTATACCTTTTTCGTCATTCAGTAATGTCAGATCTGCCTCTTCCCAGCCCCATTCTGCTCCCTTGTATAGACATGTATTCATTATGACCCCATTCCACTCCTATCTAACACCAGAACTTCTGATTATGCCAGAAGACTACATACATTTCAAGCCATCACTCCTTATTTTCTTTTCTATGAATGCCCTGCCAGGTACCTTTTGGTTGTTTCTCTCTATGAATGGACTATTTCAGGTAGCTCAGATAAGCAGAATTATCTAACACAGAGATAATTGAACTGTGCCTTTACTGTAACATTCTCGAGGTCTTTTTAAAGATTGACTGCTATCCCACTGTATGTATGTACAGCATTCTGCTTTTCCATTTCCTGACCATCACTTGAGTTCATTCTACCTTTGGCTGTTAGTAAGCTACCATGAATGCGGCTGTAGAAATGAAACACAAGCTCAGACTCCTGCTTTCAGTTCTTTCTTATGTGTTCAGAAGCAATTAATGTCTTCCCCCTCTTTGGGCTTTAATTTCCATAGTAATATCAGACTGTGATGTCTCTACCCATGCTCCAGAGGTTCTCCGACTGCGGTCTGAGTGCCCCTACTGGGTCTTTTCACCCAAAGGAACCGGTTTCTGGATTATTGGGCCCTGGAAAGAACCCAGTGCTTATCATCAGTCAGGGGAAATTCAATCCCTTGCCAAACATTTTCCCTCATGGGGAAATTACATCCATGACCTCCATGTCCAAGGTGAAATAACTATATCTATACTGTCTTACTTTGAGTTTTCTATTGCTGTGAAGAGACACCTTGGGCATGGCAATGCTTATAAAGAAAACACTTAATAGGGGTAACTTGCTTACAGTTTCAGAGGTTCGGTCCATTATGATCATGATGGAGGTCATGGCGCATGCAGGCTGATGTGGTCCTGGAGTTGAGAGTGCCACATCTTGAAGGCAACAAGAAGTCAACTGACAGTCACATTGAGGGAAGTCTGTGCAAAGGAGACCTCAAAGCCCACCCCCACAATGACACACTTCCTCCAACAAGGCCACACCTTCTAATAGTGCTGCTCCCTTTGGGGGCCATTTTCTTTCAAACCACCATGCCTACCACCTACCACCTATGTCTGCAGGACAGAAAAACACCAGAATTCCCTCTGGAAATACCTCTGTACCAGAGACGTCTCCATGAGACATTACCATCAGTATCTTATGGTAATCAGCAAATCTCACTATGTACCTTAGGTTGGTCTTGAATTCATCATCTTGTATCCCAGGTTCCTAGAACCATAGGAGTGAGCCAACACACCTTCCTTTTTCCCAAGAGCTCACCAGCCCCAAAGCATTCCATCTTGTTCTTCATCTCTCCTTCACCACCCCTGCATCTCAATGGACATTGGTGAGAACGAACCAGATGAAACCCTGGTCCTCCATCACGGCAGCAGGTTTCAGGCATCACCTGCCTGTTTCACCTCTCACATTCCCCAGCATCTCCTGTGATTCTCCCAGCAAATCCCTGTTGGCCTATGAAGCACAGAGTATGCAGACTATGAGCCATCCAGCATGGAGCTCCTGAATGCAGAGCTCGGAAGGGCATCTACGTTATCCTCCTGCTGGAGAGTTGGCCTGCAGACATAGCTCTTGGACCTTGGGGCCTCTAGCACCTTCCTCGTGGCTTTACGGAAGGACGAAGCTGACCATGGAATGCCATTTCTTGTCAGATAACAGGGGGTACATGCCCACCTCTGAGAAGCAAACCACCTCTTCCAGGCCCCTCCAGTCTCTGGAAACACACTGGGTCAGCCAGCGGGGCTGTGTTGAGTGTTTACCAAATCAGCTTGCAGAGAGGCAGTTGAGATCCTACGCAATTTGGGGTTTTCTCTGCTGAAACAGTCAGCTAGATAATTAACCGATTCAAGAAGTGAGGAATTGACAGCATTTTTGTAAAATATATAAACTGACAGAAGCTAGGCTCTGATGAATGCAAAGGAAACAGGCTTTGTTGAGCCCTTCCCGGAGAACTACAGAATGCCATCAAACAAATCAGAATCGTTCCATGCGGTCCTCCCAGGAGCTGTGTGAAGCCCAGCCCCGTGCAGTTCTGTAAGGCAACTGATTTAGACAGAACTGTCCCGTAAGTGGGCATATATAACTGCAGGTGGATTATGAAGAGATTTAGTGGAGGAAATTACCTAAGATATTATCTAGGAATTCCCAAGCACTGAATATGGCTGCCAACAGCTGCCTATAAATATGGTCCTCACTGATGTCAGCTTCATTGTGGAAGTCCAATGGAGGATGCTCAGTCAGGACTAGCTTGTGCCAGCCAGCCCCACCCTCTTTATCCTTTTCTGACCAGCACTTCCTATACAAGGAAAACAGCAGTGACCAGTGACTTTCTACAAACCCCTGCTGCTGTTCACCTAGATGCCCTCAGAGCAGGCGAGGACTCTAGACCTCCGCCTCCTTCTCTGACCCTGGGCATTCTAGCAGGCTTCCTGAGAATGAGGTTGTATGACTCTAGTGTCGCAATATCCTTTGAGAGAAAACATTCCATCTCTTGAAGGAAAACTCATTAATACGTTCCAAAGGGTGAGGAAACTTCTTACTCTGCAGGGAAGTTCCTCGAAACTCAGGAAGTATGCAACTCATTAGCTTCAGGAAGTCCCTGAAACTGACATATTCCCTAGCTCCCCCACAACTGAATCCTAAACTTAAATGCAATAAAGACAGCTGAAATATTCTCAAGCAATCAGAGCTGTCTAGAAGAGGCTTCCACCAGACTAAATGCCTTGAAGAGGTTTGGATCAACTTAGCTACCAATAAAGGATAATCTCCAGCCTGCAGAGCTGCCCGCAGGCTGTGCGGTATGAACTGCCCACAGGCTGGGTGGTGTGAGTTGCCCGCGGGCTGTGCAGTGTGAGCTGCTGCCCGCAGACTGTGCGATGTGAGCTGCCCACAGGCTGTGCAGTGTGCTCCAGCTCTTGTGAGCTGTCAGCCATGCTGAGAAGGACTTTGGTGATGAAGCCATCTTTAAGTCATTTCTGCTTCTGTAAGTGGCTCCTCACCCATACTCCTGTGAGTGTCTCCAAAAAACCTCATAGGTTCACCAAGTTGGACTTTGGTGGTATCCTTACTTGGGTCTGCCATTGGCTTCCCATTTGGGGTAAGTAGACGGCTCCTCACAGTTACTGTCACACAGCACTGGCCCAGTGGGCTATGTATGTCACAAGATAGAGACCAGCTTTCCCAGGGTTCTCCACAGAAACCCTATGTTATCATTTTGGCTGGAGGCTAGATTGGATTGGAGAGGCCTAGGACTATCGTGTCCATAGTTGTCCCAAATGAAACCTCAGTCCTGTCATTGCATTAACACAGGCACCTGCAGAAGCTGTTCAGTCCCTCTGAGTCTCGGTCACCTTCTCTAAAACCAGCCATCAAATATTAGTTCCCTGTAGGTATTTGAGAGAATGTGATGAAACAACATATTCTGAAGGCCCCGGTAGAGTCTACTCTAGAAACCACCTGGCACGGGTTGACCTTGATGCCTCTCAAAGTCATCAGAGTGCCTGGCAGCTATTCATCCCTGTGACAAAACTGGGCAACTTAGTAGAGAAGACTTGTTTTGGCTTAGGGTTTGGGAGGGGCTCCCCTGGTGGCTGGCTCCATTGCTTTCTGGTCTACAGTCAAGTGGGACGTAACATCATGGTGAGAGTTTGTGACAGAGGTAAGCGGCTCTACTCTCAGGATGCAGAAAGCATAAGGGAATGGAAAGTAAAGGTTCAAGGGTGAGACATACCTTCAAAGTCACATCTGCAGTCCCCCACTTCTTCAGCTCATAAGCCTCTGGAGGGGACATTTCATATTCAGCTTCATGGTCTATATGGTAGAATCAGGATCTGGAAAACTTCTCCACCAAGAAGAGTCCTGAACCCTGCTCGGTGCAGCCAAAAGCATGGCTACAGAGTCAGCAATGATGTGGGAGTCTTCTGTTTTATGTTGATTTTATTGGTCAAATAAAGAGACTGCCTTGGCCCTCTGATAGGACAGAAACTTAGGTAGGCGTAGTAGACAGAACAGAATGCTGGGAGAAAGAAGCCGAGTCAGTCAGTCGCTATGATTCTCCCACTCCAGACAGATGCAGATTAAGATCTTTCCTGGTAAGCCACCTTGTGGTGTTACACAGATTATTAGAAATGGGTTAAATCAATATGTAAGAGCTAGCCAATAAAAGGCTGGAACTAATGGGCCAGGTAGTGTTTAAAAGAATACTGTTTTTGTGTAATTATTTCAGGGCATAAGCTAGCCGTGCAGGAGCCAGGTGGCGGGAAGCGGCCACGCCGCTCCTCCCTATACAGCAAAGCAATGCTTGACCCCATGGACCTTGGTGTGGCTGCCCTCCCTTAGAAGAGTGCACAATGAGCGGCTGGTGCTAGGCTGGGTACCAAGGGTAGAGGGGGCAAGGAGAGAAACGGGCAGTCCCCTGTTCATATGGGAGAGTCACACAGAGAGTGAGAGAGGAAGCCTGGCTGAAATTCTAGGAACTCAGTTCCACAGGGCTCCTGTCACCCCAGTCACCCATAATCCTTTGCTACCTTCCTTTCTTTAAATTGGCTTCACAACTGTTTTATGTGTGTTGGTGTTTTGCCTGTGCAGCAGTCTAGGGCGATGTGTGTGCTGTGCACCCAGGAATATCAGCGAGGACACTGGATCCCCTGGAACAGGAGTTAACAGATGGTGATGAGTCACCATGTGGGTCCTGAGAATTGAACCAGGGTCCTCTGAAACAGCATTCAGTGCTTTTATCTGTTGAGCCATCAGAATTACAGCCATTTCTTAGCATTTTTCTCTGCTGGAAGGGGAGGTTATGAGGAGGAACCATTTGAATTTTCATTCTGTTATAATCCAAACAACTGGCAGGGACATGATACAAAACCCAGAATAGGCCTGTTGAACAAATCAACAAATTACCTGAAAGCCTTAATGCTCTAATGGGATGAGTTCCCGCAGAGCCAGGTGCCAAGGCAGGGTTGCAAAGGCAGGCGGTTGACTTAAGAGGGAAACAGTGGTGAGCATTGGCAAAGGACAGAAATAAGACAAGGTGAGAAGAGGCAGTAAGGAGAACTTGGTGTCCTGAGTGTTCGCTGTCTTGGCTGAGAAAACATGATCACCAGGGAAACTCAGAGAGAGTATAAATGCATGCCGCTATCTACCTCCTAAGATGGCAGTGGGATGGGGTTTTTCTAGGTAGATCCCTGTAGTCTTTGACTTGCACAGCTTCTGCAAGAGTGGGGAAAGCGGGCTCCCACATAATTGCCTTGTTCTAGGGAACAAAGACAGAAATATTGTACTCACTAAAGGTTGGCCTACAGAGGGTGGAAGTGGAACCTGGAATCTTCACCACGAGGTTCCAGTGGGAATTCCAAACCTATGGGCTGCGTGGATAGATGGTCCTAGTTAAAACTCAGGGATTCACAAAGCAGATGTCATGAATATGATGGGAAAGAGACTTGTAAGGGAGGAGGGGTCACAAGAGTAAGAGAGTAACCCAGGCTGGCCTTGAACTTGCAATCTTCTTGCTGTATCCTCTTCAGTACCTGATGTGGCAGGTCTGCACCACAAAGCCTAGTCAGAAATAGTCCTTAACACTGAGAGATACTGATTGTTGTGCAAGACGTAGAGAGTACGAGTTCTAGAAGTTTCCAGAATGATAAGAGACAAATAGCAGGCCACATTTTAATCAGTCTGAGCTCGGTGGAAATATTGATTATTTCTTCAATGATGTTTTCCTTTGCAGTGTAGGAGATTGAGCCCAGGATCTCACACATGCTGGACAAATGCTGTTCTTCTTGTGTGGGGCCTGCAGAAGGCCATACAGACCAAGGAGCCATGTGTGAGGAAAGCATCACGCATGGGTGACCAGTTACCTTTGCTGTGTCTTCTATATGTCAGAACTAACAGAACAAACTTGGGATCGTGTTCTGGTTAGTTTTTATGTCATCTTGACAAAACTTAGAGTCATGTAGGAATGGGGAACTTTGCTTTAAAAAATTTCCTATGGGGCTAGAGAGATGGCTCAGTGGTTAAGAGCATTTGCTCTTACAGAGGACCCAAGTTCAATTCCCAGTACTTGGTAGGTGGCTTACAACAATCCATAATTCCAACTCCATGGAACCCAATGACCTCTTCTGACTTCCTCAGGCACCAAACATGTACATGCCATGCAGACATATATGCTAGCAAAACTCACATACGCCAAATAAATATTAAAACAAAATAAAACAAAGAGAAAGACCAAAGAGAAAGAAAGGCCTCTGTCTTAGTTAAGGTTTTTACTGCTGTGAAGAGACATCATGACTCCCCTCTGTTTGCTGTGAATGTGTCTTATTACCATTGGTTAATAAAGAAACTGTTTCAGCCAACGGCCTAGAGTAAAGCCAGGCGAGAAATCCAGAGAAAGAGAAAGAGTAGGCAGAATAAAGGAGACACCATGTACCTGCTGAAGGAGACAGACACCCAGAACCTTTACCAGTAAACCACAACCTTGTGGTGATACACAGATTAATAGAAATGTGCTAATTCAAAATGTAAGAGCTAACTAGAAATATACCTGAGTCATTGCCAAATAATGCTGTAATTGATACAATTTCTGTGTGATTATTCAAGTCTGAGCAGTCAGGAAACGAGCAAGCAGCCTCCGCCTATAACACCATGACCTTGGCAACTCTTATGAGGAAAATATTTAATTGCTGGTGGCTTAAAGTTTCAGAGGATCAGTCCACTATCATCATGGTGGGGAGCCTGGGATCATGGAGGCAGACATGGTGTTGACTTGCTGGTAACAGGGAGTCGACATAAGACACTGGGCGGTATCCTGGGCATAGG
This sequence comes from Chionomys nivalis, assembly GCF_950005125.1. NCBI lineage: Eukaryota > Metazoa > Chordata > Mammalia > Rodentia > Cricetidae > Chionomys > Chionomys nivalis. Next base: position 87,870,519 of record NC_080087.1, read on the forward strand.
AAACTTCAAAGCCTACCTCCACAGTGACACACTTCCTCCTACAAGGCCATACCCACTCCTACAAAGCCATACCTCCTAATAGTGCCACTGTCTATGAAATTGTGGGGGCCATTGACATTCAAACTACCACAGCCTCCATCACATGGACTTGTAGCTATGACTGGGAGAGGCCGTGTTAATTGATTTGATTGATGATTGATTTGGGTGGGCCATGCCCACTGTGAGTGCCACCATCCCTAGGCAGGTGGTCAAGGACTGTGCAATAGAGTTGGCTGAGTATGAGCTAATGCATGAAACAACAGTAAACAGCCTTCTCTCCTGACTTCTGCTCCAGGTTTCTGTCCTGATTTCCCTCGATGATGGACTGTGATCTCAAAGTGAACAACAAAATAAACCCTTTTCTCCCCAAGGTGCCTTTGGTCATAGCAAGCTGGGAGAACTTGACTGCCATCTTTGTCAGAATGGCAGACTTTGACATATGTTCAGTAATGCAGTGGGATGGTGACCAGTTCTTCAAAGCGAGCCTTTGAGCCCAGACTCTTGGATGGGTCCGGGATAGCAGAGCACGGTAGGATTCAAAATGTGTTGCTTCTCCACATCACTGCTCGTGTGAACGTCCCTGCTGCCTCCCCTTTTCTCACCCCTCCCTGATCCTGCATCTCTGCTGAAGTGTTTGTTACCTTGCCATCCTTGTTAGCATTCAGCTGACAAGCTGAGTTCACGTCTTAGCGTTTTATGTCGTCTTGCTTTATTCCCCTAAGCTTTTGGATAGCTTGAGTCTGGAAGCAGCCGGAAGGAGCCCTTACTCATATGTAATTCCACAGAATGGTGTGTCACTGAGCACATTTCAAAGTCTCCTGTTCTGGAAATGATGGGAGCCAATGGGAAACGGCAACAACCCAATAAAGGCAGGATGACAGAGAATCTATACCATTCGGGGATGAAGGTATGGGCCAGCCAGGGAAAGCACCAAGGTGCTGCCTGAGGAAAAAGGACATGCACAATGGGTAGTAGAGGAAGATGGTTATAGCTACAGTGGTTATAGCTACAGCTAAGGCCATATGACGGGCTGCAGAAACGAGAACTGTAATTGACATGAGCATTCCGTCCTTTTTTTTTTTTAAAAGAATGCTTATGAATATATATGTACATATTAAGCTGTTTACATTTTTTCCTTTCTGTTATATAATATAGCCTCGATTGAGGCAATATCAGTGGTTACGTGTTGTAAGTCTACATTATCATATTTAAGTTATGAGACACTAAAAGACTAATCATTCCTCAAGGGACTTTGCTGCGCATTCTAGTACACACATAAACACACACACACACACACGATGTGTTTATGGTTGTAGGTGAGATTCTTATATCATATTAGGCAGAATAAGGACATGGTTATTTTTTATTTGGAAATTAAATATGAACTAAGAGATGTGATTGTGTATCAACTTGCCAAGTGGTAGATTAGTGATGACGAATCCTAGTTGTCAACCTGACTACACCTGAAACTCACCAAAATCAGAGCTCTGGCACTCCGGGGAGGGGTTTTCTCGAGTAGATTATCTGAAGCAGGAAGGTCCACTCTGAATGTGGGTAGCACCTTCTAGTTGCAGACCACACAGAAGGACATGGAAGAAGGAAACTTTGCTGTTTGCCAGCATGTCCTCACCCTCGCCTGCAGGTTCATCTGTCCTGTGGTCGAGGCATTACTTCGCAAATACTAGAAACAATGTTTTTGAAGTTCCAACACAGAGTGAAGAGCAGAAACTCTCCAGGACTCCAGCACCAGATTGGGACTGCTCAGTTATCCAGCCTTGTAGCCTAACAACTACCAGAATGTGTGTGTGCACGTGTGCTTGTGTGTGTGTTCTCAGCTCAGTTTTTTTTTTTTTTTAGAACTCTGAATATCTGAATAACACAAGAAAGTGAAGCAGAAGAGTCACAAGTTCAAGACCTGCCTGGGATACAGAGTGAGTTCCAGGACGTCTTGGGTAACTTTGAAAGATTCTCAAATAAGAAATACAAGAGGGATGGAAAGTGGCTTAATAGCAGAGTGCTTAGCTAGAGCCCACTAGTGACAGGCTTGGGCCATGGCTCAGTGCTAGAGCATCTTCCCAATGAGGAACTAGGGTGTGGCTCAGTGGTATAACCACTGCCTAGAATCCCCCCAATGAGGGACTAGGGTGTGGCTCAGTGGTATAACCACTGCCTAGAATCCCCCAGTGAGGGGCTGGGATGTGGTTCAGTGGTTAGTGTACTTGCCTAACAATCGAGAGACCCGGAGGTCAATATTCAGTACCACCAACAAATAAAAATGAGAAAGTCATCAGTTGAGAGCTTCAACACGCAATGCTCTCCTGGCTCCTCACACCTGTGGTGCCCAGGCACAGAGAACCTCACTGCTTCCTGGAACAGTCGTGCTGAGACAATGCAATACAAACCCTGACCCTTGGATGCTGCAGTATGACTTCACACTGTAGGCAGATATTTCTGTCCAGCCATCCTGTTCCCAGATCACTCACTACACAGGGACTTCTTAATAATTGTGAACGTTGGGCCAATAGCTTTCCTAACTAGTTCTTTTAACTTAAATTAACCCACATTTTTCAGTCTACTTTTTCTGTGCCTCGGTTACCTTTACTCTGCACTCCCCATTCTGCTTCCTCTCCATCTGGCTGGTGACTCCTCCTTTCTTCTTCCCAGAGACCCTTCTGCCAGAAGTCCTGCCTATACCTCCTGCCTAGCTATTCACCATTTAGCTTTCTGTTATACCAATCACAGTGACACATCTTTACACAGCGTAAAGGGAAATGCCACAAACCACACACTAGGATGATCACACTCAAGTTGAGCAGGGTTCCTTTGCTTCTGGCTTCTGTTATCCTCTGAGCCCTGGTCTTGAGGTTAGAATAATCTACATAAAAGTATCCCATCTGGGACTCCCACTGATCTTGCAAGAGAATTCACCAGCCACGAGAGCGAATCCTACGAGGTTTGTAGGAACAGTGGAAACTCTAATCCTGAGGACCAGGCCAGCAGTCATGCCCAGAGATTGGCACACGGGGCTAGAACACTTTTACACTGCTGTGCACACCATGTCCCCAGCCGGAGGAATTCCACCCACCTCTCTACTGTTCCCTCCAATCCCACCTCATCTCATCAGAAGCTCTCTCCCTAGAAAGTGGGGAAGAGCATTGCCAGCACCATCTTATCCCTCAGGGCAGTCTCAGGACTGGCAGGTTTGCCCAGGAGGACAGCTTTTAAAGACTTATACAGGTCCACAGCCAGAGTTTGTGGGATTTTCAGTAGACTGCAGTTGCACTGAATGGCCATGGCACAACCCTACTACAGGCTGGATTATCTATTCAGTGGTGTCAAACAGTCGCTCCTAGTATTTCTTCAACCAGAACTCATAATACCGGTAAGAATGCACATCTCAGCTTTTAAGAACTCAATAGAAATAATTAAAAAGTAAAGTAAAATTGAATGAGGGCCAAAACATTATTTGTCATGCATGTGGAGTTTCTAAGCACACAGAGGAATGAGAATACTGTGTCCAAGATCCTCCTATGATGTGTAAAGTCAGCATTCAGTAACTACAGCACGGAAGTTCAGAGATGGAATCTCGGGTGCTGAGAAGTCTCCCTCAGCAAGCATGTCTCCTGCTTTGAAATTCTTCAAATGTTTTAGAGTTGTAGTTGATACTTCTAAGATTTTATTTTATGCATATGAGTGCTCATCTGTATGTATGTTGTGTGTGTATGTGTGTGTGTGTGTGTGTGTACTGCCCACAGAGGCCGAAGAGGGCATTTGATCTCCCATAACTGGAGTTAGAGATTGTTGTGAGTCCCCATGTGAGTGCTGGAAATCAAACCCTGGCCCTCAAGTAGAGCAGCGAATGTTCTTACCTCTGAACCATCTCTACAGACTTGGTATGCTTTGGTTGATTGATACATTGATTGTAAGTAGGAAGAATCAGAAGTAATCTTTGAAATAACCCGACAATAACAAAACATGGTTCTTGGTTCCCTCTTCACAGTGAGTCTTCAGCAGGAGAGAGTCAAGCATGATATCTCTCAAATGGCTCTACTAGTGAACCCTGCTGCTTTCTCTCTCAGAGTGACCAGCGACGAAGATAAAAGACAAAGGATTCCTACAAGGAGAGGACAGAAAAGCAGGCACAGGCTCTGCAGTCATGGTGGCTGTCAGCCTCGATAGCAGCAGCTCCAACTGTTGGCAACATGCCTTTCATGATACCCGAACCCAGCAGGGTAGGAACCCGACACTAAATGAAGATCAGATCTGAAGTCATGTTTTCAAAACTTTTAGTGACAAGCTCTACAAAATCTTTAGGTCAGGGCCAAATCCCATGAGTCTTAACTTTCCTCATCAGATGGATACAAAACAAGAGAAGAAAACTCACTATCTTTGACCATTTCTAGAGTCTCAACTTCATACAATGACAGAAGAGGGCTGATGGAGAAGGGTCATCTGTCTATGTGTTACTTTCATTGGTTAATAAAGAAACTGCCTTGGCCTTTTATTTTAATTTTTGTGTGTGTATTTTCTTTTTTTAATTTATTTTTTATTTTTTATTTATTTATTAAAGATTTCTGCCTCCTCCCTGCCACCGCCTCCCATTTCCCTCCCCCTCCCCCAATGAAGTCCCCCTCCCTCTTCAGCCCTAAGAGCAATCAGGGTTCCCTGCCCTGTGGGAAGTTGCCTTGGCCCTTTAATAAGACAGAAAATTAGGTAGGCGGAGTAAACAGAACAGAATGCTGGGATGAAGAAGGCAGTGAGGCACATGCCATAGCTCTCCTCTCCAAGATGGATGCAGGTTAAGATCCTTCCAGGTAAGACACCACCTTGTGATGCTACACAGATTAATGGAAATGGGTTAATCAATGTGAGAATTAGCCAATAAGAGGCTGGAACTAATGGGCCAAGCAGTGTTTAAAAGAATACAGTTTCCGTATAATTATTTTAGGTAAAACTAGCTGGCGGCCAGGAGCAGGGCAGAGGGAACGCAGCCCGCCGCTCCTAATACTACAGAGGGCCCCTGGATGTCATGTTCTTGAAGTACATGGAAAGGAAGACAGAAATTTTCCTAATGGAAAGAAGTCATAGAGGGAGAAGGGTTACATAGTTTTGGTGGCATGGAACCTAAGAAATATGGTCACATGGTGAGGCTTCTTCTCCAGTTCCTGTAGAACTGAGAATTGTTCTTGTCTAGTTTCTCTTTAGGATACAGGAGAGTCTGGACCGTATCAGTTAACCTCAGCAAATAGCTACTAGGTACCACTTAGAAGTTTGCCTCCGTGCTTACAGAGATAGGCACATCTCATCTGATCCTTAAGAAGCCCTTAATCTCTGAATTTAGGGCAGTGTTTCTCAATGTGTAAATAATGACACCTTTGCCAAACCTCTATCTCTGGCAGTATTTACATTACAATTCATAACAGCCGCAAAAATGCAGTTATGAAGTCACAATGAGAATAATTTTATGATTAGGGGGTCACCACAGCATGAGGAACTGTATTAAAGGGTCGCAGCACTGGAAGGTTGAAAGCCACTGATTTAGGGGAAAGGGCAATTAATCAGCCTATACAGGGACTGTGTCACAGTCCCTCTAGGTGGCACTCTGGGTTTCCCGAGATAGCCCTTCCCCTTTTCTTCCCTAGGACTTTGTCTAAAAACTACCGCTACCCTAAAGAGACTCTGGTTCTCTCTTACATGGCTGCCTATAAGTCTCTGTTCTTCTGTGGACACTTGCTTTACAAAGTGGAGTTATAGAGTCATTCAGCTCTGCCAGACACCTCTCCAAGGATTTATTGGCTTATTTCCTACCATATTCCAAAATGCACATTCTCTGAGAGGAGAGACCACATCTTCCTAGCTGGTCTTCCCAGGTCTGCCCCCACATTGTCTGTATTTCTCTTCATTGTAACCAAATACCCAACGGAACAGCTCAAGGAAGGAAGGGTTCACTCTGGCTCTTCAGTCTGTGAACTTGGTTCGTGTTCCTAAGCAAACCGTCATGACAACAAGGGCAGGTGGTAGGAAGCAAATGTTCATGTCGTGGCAGACAGGAAGTAGAAACTGAAGTGGACAGGAAGTGGCTATGGATAATCCACACCCAATAACCCACCCCTAATGATCTCTTTCCTCTAGCAACATCCCACTTGCCAGTGCTTTCAGAGCCGCCCAAAATAGCCCCGCCAGCTAGAGATCAAGCATTTAAAGTATGAGCAACGATGGACGTTTAATCACTCGGTGGTTAAGGGTGCTTGCTGCTCTTCCAGAGGACTAAGTTTGGCCCCCAGAACCCACAATGAGTGTCCCAACCACCTGTAACTCCAACTCCAGGGACCCTATGCTCTCCTCTGAGCTATGTGGGGAATAGTACTCATATGCACATATCCGCCCACAGACACACATGCAAACACGGATGTACGTAAATAAATGTGGTCTTCTGCAAGAAGAATGGGCTCTATAAAAACATCCCAGACAAATGAATCAAAGTACAAACCTTTTGGAGCATCATACTCAATACTGATGGAGAAACTCGAGCTGGCTCACGTCTAGGTGGCAGGGGTTACAGTCTAGACCCCCATCAGACGGTTAG